>NC_139248.1:28059084-28140472 GCF_977018435.1 Lepisma saccharinum
TTGGAAGTAACTTGTTACTTGTAACGCAATTACAAGAAACAGTTAATTTTTCTGGGAATTCTAAATGTAGCTAAACTCTGTCCTTTGAGTGTTCGTTTTTATTTTATATCATTGTAAAATCTCGGGGGTCGATCGCGCATATCCCGTGTTTCCGCGTCATATTACACAAACAAAAAGATGGCTCGTAAGTAATTCAAGAAAGGCGAAATCAAAATTATGAATACTTCATTACCAGCAACCTTCACCTAAAACATTTCTTACTTTTCACTCCAGAAGCAAATACACGTATGCATAATGTTTAGTTATGGTGTAGAAAAAAAAAACTTAAGTGCTATACACAGCTTGAAAGACAGATAAAGAATATCTAAGACCCGTTAATTATTCTGTGAAATTATAATTCTATAGTTTAGAAGCACTCACAAATCTTTCATATAACAAAATTTACAGCAAAATTATGCATTAAAGTAACGATGCACTCGATTGGATTAAAATCAGTTTATTTTTTATGATTGTATAGGCAATATGAGAAATAGTAGTGATAAGAGTTTTACGTTACAAAAGTTAGTTTGACACTATTACATTCGATTTGACCTTGTGTGTAGATTAGCATTCTCAATTTATTAAGCTTGAGTTATGGGCATAACTTTACTAGTTCAATGCTTCAATTTGTCTGATGGATTTCTAAAATATTATTTTAATTTTTGATACGACTTCGTTGCTTCGCAAGATTTGTTGGAACTTCCGAATGTATTTCTCAAGTAGAGAGATTTTCTGTTTCCAAATAATACATATCACTTTGTTTGAGTGCTTTTTGATTGAGAGCTTTCTACGCATTTTGTCACTTAACCATTACATATATTGCACTTTTCCTTACAACACTATGATTTTAGCTACTGTACGTAATAATCTTCCATTTAGGATATGGAAAAGTTTCTTCCTTCATTTTATTTTGATTTATATCAGTTTCGTAATATATATATAAAGTGTTTCAATTTTCGGATATCAATTTCGATTGCCATCTTAATTTTGGAAAACAATATTAAGGTAATGTGATCACTTCCGAGAAATTTATGTACGGTATATACCCGTAGTAATGTTTGATTATACCATACATTCTGGACTGAAGTTAATGGAGAATGACTTGCTTACCTTGAATATTTAATTCGGTTAATGTAAAGGACAAAATAGACACGTGGCAGCTTATTTGCTGTTTGTTGGAACTGCATTTCAGTCCGTAAAGTGTTCAGTCCGTGTACAAGGTTTTCTTTTCAAAAAGTAAGTACTCCCCATATAAAACTGTGAGATTGAATTTATTTACGTATCTTACATTATTTCAGGACTTCGATTTTTTTCCAATGACTAGTAATTATTCAAAGGTTCGACACTATTCGTATTTGCTTTGTTTTAGTTTCTTCGAAATTGAAATATATTTTCTGCCTTAATTAGCGTAACAATATTGACAACTAACAATTAACTGAAACAAAATAAACATAGACCAACGGATCTTACATTTTAATAGGTATTTTATCTGTATTTCATTAATATTACAACATTGAAATAATATAATCTTTTAAATTTTCTGTATTGGTTTCAGATTTAATCATCCCAGAAAATGAATCAACAATACATTTTTATAATATTTCTCAACATTTACATTTACTATAATGTTGGGTGTTTAAAATTAGAACAGAACAGAATGAATAATAGTATTGTAGAATGCATCAATCAAATCGTGAGAAAACATCTGAAACCTATAAGAACAATAAATGTGATTCATGAAGAGGATACAAGATCATTAGCTGATTTAATTACTCGAAATGAAGAAGTGACACTTCAACTCGACGCTAGATATCTTTATAGAATGGAACGAACATGGAGCAGCAACTGGTTTTACGAACGAAGAGAAGAGTGTTATTTGATACTAGCAAGTAATATATTTGTAGTTAAGAACATGATGAGGAATTATCTGCAGTTTATGTATTATAAATCTCAGGTGAAATATTTAATAGCTCTGACTGAAGAGGTTGTTGAAAATGATCTAATGACATTGTTTGAAGCTCTCCTTAGGATTAGTATAGTTAATGTAGTAGTCGTTGCACCATTACGACAACATTTAACTTATTTTAAGGAATTATCGAATGCAGATATTTCCACAGTCTCGTTGTTTACTTATTTTCCCTTCTCAGAATCTCATTGCAGATCAGTTGGAGAAGTTGTTCTTTTGGATGTTTGGGATGGAATGGAATTTTTGTTCGGAGTTTCTCTGTATCCGAACAAGTTGACCAATTTGCATGGTTGTGTAGTCCCTGTGAAGACTCACATTATCGAAATGTTTGTTGTTCCGGTAAAAACTGATGATTCTAGGTTTACCCTATCTGGTCACTTTGGAGGTTTTATAACAGTTCTATCAGAGAGAATGAACTTCACATTAGAAAGGAACAGTACATACGATAACAGTTTCAATATAGGAAACATATTTCCAAATGGATCAGCAACTGGTAATTTAAAGGAACTACAAGCGGGAACTATTGATGGCATTTTTAAGTTTACAAAGTTCAATTCCAATCTGAATACTCTCTTCGATCATTTGATGTCCAACATTTTCATGAGCTGTGTGTGGATTGTTCCAAATCCTAAATTCTATCCTCAGTGGATGAGTATATACTTTCCTTTTCGTCCCTACATGTGGATTTTTGTCACGATCTCACTCATCGCTGTAATTGCCTTCACAAAATTTGTCAGTCGTATGCTCCACGACAATCAAAATTACGCCATTCGATATCCACTTCTATTCAACTTGTCTATTTTATTAGGAAGCTCTGTCAGTTCACCTCCACAAATACTTTCGTTCAAGTTCTTCTTAATAATTTGGACGTTCTGTTGCCTTGTAATCAACAGCCTGTATCAGTCCTCTCTCTTGAGCTTCATAACTATGCCAAGAACGTACCCTAAGGTCGAAAACCTACAGGATATCTTAGATCAAGGATTACATGTTGGAGGTGAAGAAGAGAGTCGAGAACACATTAACAAATTCGTCGATCCTGTCTTCAGAGGTATTTATGACAAATGGGTATTGGAGAACGATCCTCGAGTAAGTTATAAAAGGATAGTCAGTCAGGGTGATTTTGCTATGTTGTCTGGGAATGCGTTCATAGAAATAATGACTTACAGGTATAAGTTATTTGATTCTTACGGCAACCCGCTATTCCATGTGACCTCAGAAAAGCTGTTAACGTTTCCTTTTGCTTTTCTCCTGAGAAGAAGTTCTCAGTTTACATTCTCCTTTGCTCATATCATCGCACATTGCGTGGAATATGGCCTTCCTGACAAATGGAAGAGCGACGCAAAACAAATCTTAATTCACAGTTCATTAAAGAATATAACTTTCCAGGAGCCTCCAGTTAACATTGTGATTGAAATGGAGAGTGCAATGGGAGCTTTTGCATTGGTGACGGTAGGTGTACTCGTAAGCATGATGGTCTTTGTTATTGAATTACTGTACTCAAAGTTCTTTGCTCAAGTGCAGTGTATCGATCAATGAGGATGCAAATATTCTCTCCTCTGGCAACATAGATAAATGTGTCCTTACCAGCGGGAGATTTTTCCCCCTATCTTCACATATCCATATCTGTAAAACAAAAAACGACTCCGTTAGATCTCGTTGGCGACTCCTCTTACTTACAACGAGCTACGTACTCTCAAATCACCATGAAATAATCAACAGTATTTTAAGTATTTATTATTGTTGATTAGTATAATATGAGATATAAATAAATGTAATGCAGAAATTTCATAACACAGGAAGACGCAACAAATTTTAATTTAAATATCGATAAAGGTAAACAGGTAATGGTCTTATAGAACGAGAAAATTAGTGATGATGTGTTACAGAACTGTATAAAAATAATGTGAGGAATTACAAATCAGTAGAACAAACAAAACTGGAACAGTGAATGCTCTGGAATGATATTTGTGTAAGAAATCCGTGATTCATTGCGTAATTTGTATTATGTCCTTGTCGTCTAGCTATTGTTAATAATAATAATAATAATAATAATAATAGTAATAATAATAATAATATTGTATTTGCATTGCATTTGAATTTCATTTTCAAATCTGAATGAACGTTCGGAAAAAGACAAAGTTTAATTAGTGTAGTTACTACTAAAGGTATTCATCACCTTTGTTGAGAATATTTCCTTTTTAATCTATGGGCTGTATCAGTGCATAAATATACCTATCTATCTTGTCAATTTGTCCCATTAACAATTTGTTTAACATGGAATTATTGAAATCTCGTGTAACATATATATATATATATATATATATATATATATATATATATATATATATATATATATGCTGCATAGTTGCTAGTTGTTGTAATCCGTATAATCCGTGAATCTTTAGAATAATGAAATAATATTGCAGTTTGTTGTTAGAGAAGGTTTACTAACACGAATAACAATGTAAAATTCAGACATCACATAGCTCAATGTCAACTTACAAAGTCTTAATTATAGGAAGCTTTACGTCATATGTATTCCTTTCTGGTTCTTAATATATATATATATATATATATATATATATATATATATATATATATATACTGGGTGGGCCAAGATAAACCGAACCCGACATGAGAGAAGATATTCGATGTAGCAACACGCAATAATAATAATATTTCGTTTTGAAGGTAGGTTGCTGTGAACGACGCACATTGATATTGACCTGACCTTGATCGTGAACGGAGAGAGGGAAGGCGCGGGGAGAGGTAAACCTACACGTGTGAAGGCAACAATCGAAGTATAGCTAATCACCAGTGTAGACACAAAAATGAAGCTGTCGAAGGAGGCCAGAATATTCATCGTAAAGGAATATTACTCACAGGGCAGATCAGTGAAAGGAGCAGAAGAAAAATTCCGTGCCGAATTCAACAGGACACCACCCGCCAAGTCATCCATACACGAACTCATAAAGACGTTTGAGGCAACAGGATCCGTTGGTGATAAAAAGCATGAATAGAAGCGTTTGAAAGGACCGAGGCAAAGAAGGAAGATATTCGTCAGCGGATGTTGCAGAGCCCCACTAAGTCCACGAGGCGGCTGTCACAGCAGGCGGGAGTGTCGCGAGCAACATGCCGGTTGTATCCCGAAGGACCTTAAGCTGAAACCATACAAGATCATATATTTGCAACAGTTAAAGCCTGCAGACCATGCTAGACGTGTACAGTACTGCAGATGGCTACTGCAGGAAATCGAAAGTTGCTTACTCGATCCAAACCTCTACTTCATGACGGACGAGGCATGGTTTCACCTCAGTGGCTAAGTTAATTCGCAAAATACGCGGCTTTGGTCTGTCGACAACCCACGACAAGTATTCGAGCTACCGCTGCATGATGCAAAGATTGGAGTGTAGTGCGCTGTGTCGGCAACGAGAATCATTGGACCAATTTTCTTTGAAGACACAGTGAACTCAGCGCGTTACATTGCCGACATCTTCGAGCCCTTCGCACATCAATTGACGCCACACGAACAACGTTTCGCGTATTTCCAGCAGGGCGGCGCAACAGCACACACAGTACACGCCTCCTTGGAATCAGTGCATTCTGCTTTCACACCTGACAGAACAGTCTCAAAGGATCTATGGCCTCCACGCTCACCTGATCTATCCAATTGGGATTTTTATTTGTCGGGCAACCTGAAGGGCAAGGTGTACCACAACAATCCACGAACTACTGACGCACTGAAAGAGAACATACGCAACGCCATCGCCGACATTCAACGGAACGAGTTACAGCAAGTCGCACTGAACATGCCGGAGGCTGAACCTCGCCCTTCAATAAAGGAAAATTGAATTGAATTGAATTGAATTGAAATCCATCGCGTCACCCTATTCCTACACCATGGTGGTCAACATTTTTTAGCAGTATCTGTAGATACGGAGAAATGCATGTGAATAGACTTCTGTCTGTGATCTAATTGTATAAAAATATACAATAAATAGCCTTGCAGTTCATATGTTCATTACTTGTTTGGGTTCGGTTTATATTGGCCCACAGGCATCCCCGATGGCGCAGTGGTAGCGTCCTCTCCTTGTAATCAAGGGGTCCCGGGTTCGATACCCGGTGGAGGCACATAGTGGTTGGGATCCAACTTTAAAACTGTAGGTCAAGTCCCGATTAGCCTAACTGTGCATAAAGTGGACTTAAAACACCAAATCAATTATCTTGGCCCACCCCGTATATATATGTATATATATAAAGCAGTACAAGCATAGTTGTATTAAACCTGGTTCTATGCTCTTCCAGATTATTCTTATAATAATTTAAATGAAAATTGTTGTAGCACTAAGCATCTTTAAGTTCTGACGCTTCTTTCATGTTCTCTGTAAAGTTGGCATTATTGTAGGATTTTAGGTAACTTTCGCAAAATATTTCTTGTTAAACTGTTCTTACAATGCAATCAGAGTTAAGAAATTGGACACTAAGTGGTCTCGACACTTCTTGATACTCACCACTATTAGTAGTCTAACACTTTGTATTTTCTCCGTATATGTGTGTGTGTGTGTGCACAGTTTCGTGGTAACTTACTTGGATCTTTCGAGAGTTTAATATTCAATTCATGACTATTTTGTGGATCATATTTATTTATTTGTTTGTTCCAAGTTTCAGATATAGCACTTGTAAGGCCATTTTACAATTAAAAATGTAAAATAGTAGTAGTAGTAAACAACTCTAAAAATATGTTTTCTTCTATATTTATTTGAAGTTTAGGTATGTATATATAGGTATAGAGTAAGGTGGGGTAAGACTGCGCGGCGGGTAAGACTGCGCACCGGTTTTTCGAGGTGAAAATCACACACAGTTGGCACCACTGCCCCACTGTTACTTCGTCCAAGATGGTAGCTAGCTGTGGACAGTGGTGAAGATACGTTTGAAATTCGTTGTGCTGAGAGAGGTAAGTGAAAAGATTTTGAGGGTGTTTGCTATTTATTTTGGTACTACGTGTTTTGAGTACTACGTCACTGTGAATATATACAATATTACGACGTTGATGGATAGAGGAAGCTGTGTTAATGCCGAGTCCACCTGTGTATTAGTTTCCATTGCTTTGTGCAATGACTGGGCAGCATCACATGATTTGTTCAGGAATGCAGCACGGGGCGCGACTGCGCACTTGCAGTTTTGCCCCACAAGTGTGTGGCTTGCAGGTTAAAGTGTGTGGCTTGCAAGGCCCAGCCATTAGATAGATCATTTTTTGGTCTACTGAAGTCGTTTTATTCATCTGAGTGTGATAAGTGGATGAGTAACCATCCGGGTCGCCCAATCACAGTTTTCCAAGTGGCATCCATTTTTACAAAGGCATATGGGAAGGCAGCTACAGTTGGGAATGCCATGAAGGGCTTTGAAGTTACTGGATTATGCCCTTTCAATCAAGACATCTTCACTAACGACGAGTTTCTTCCGTCTACTGTGACAAATGTATCACCTCCAACTCCAGGTGGGCAGTCTTCAACAAGTGGGGTTAACAATACTGGATCATACGGGCACATTTCCGTTAACCAGATATCACCACTTCCACGTGCAGAGCATATTCAGCACCGCTGACGAAAGGGAAGGCAGTCTCAGGTCTTAATGGATCTCCATTCAAAGTCAACTTGGAAGCCTCGTTGGCTGAGAAGAGTAAGAAGAAAGTTCAGGGGAAACAGAAACGGAACATCGTTGTTGAATAAGATGTAGCAAGCAGAAAACGCCAGAAGAAAGAGTACAATTGCCCAGGTTGTAATGAGAAGTACAGCGATCCTCCAGTAGAGGATTGGATCCAGTGTTCCACATGTAACGAGTGGTGGCATGAAAATTGCACCTCGTATGAAACAGGAACCTTTATTTGTGATTTGTGTTAGCGATTCCTAACCCAAGTGCAGGACGGGATTCACTATGCCTACTGTGAGAATGCCACGAGAAATGTATCCCATATGATGGAAGAACTTTTTAACGAAATATTCTCAATTTTGATCGTTGGATGTGTTGCTATCACTTTCGGTTAAAAGCGGTATATCCATCAATTTTTCTCCGATTTGACAGACGAGTTGTAAGATTTTTAGAATGTGCCCTATAACAGTAGGTTTACTTGCATTGCGTTTCCATTATTGGAAAGGTAGTCCGGGTTTTCATTGTTGAAACTCGTTGCGTGGAAGCCTGTATGTGTTCATGCTCAGTTGATTGAAGAAGCTAAATGGTGGTATTTTTTAGTGACATTTCAAGATTACGATGATAGTGTTGCAAAACGTGGAATAAGCTGACCAACTATAGCACTGGAGATGGCGTCAGTGGAAAATTTGAAGGAAATACCATTTGTTGCGGAAGAACCACGCACAGACACAAGAAATTACCCCACTGCTCCAGGGACGAAGGAGACGCCATCTTGAGCACAATATCAGAACCACCACCGCAAACACCACTGGATGCTGAGGTGGTCAGAACATCTACGGAGAGGAGTGGAAGGCGACTGATATACCAGACGTGCCGAAGAAAAAGGGGAGCAGTGTGCTAAGCGAGTAAAGACTCTGTTCCAAAATGGAAATAGCTTTTCCTCAAGTGGAAGTTGAAATCATTAAGCACAAAATTAGAGGACTCCTTGCACATGAAGACACGCGAGGAAACCTCTTGCTGCCTGAGGGAAATCAGGAAATTATAATTCTACTGGAAGTTGGAAAGTGACTTGACTAAAAAGATATATTGCGAATATTTGCTGGATTGGAAACCACAGTTGAAGCATTCGTTCTGGGTAATTCGAATTTGAAAAATATCGTCAAGCCAAGCATCAATTAGAAGCACAGACAGTGTGTCTCAGTTTGGAAAAGTAATCAGTGGAAATCTGATAACAGCGTTTCTTTAAGATAACCCTTTACCTTTTGCAATATATGCTCTCACAAGGACAAATATACATCTTGGTGACCTATCTAGCCACCGAAGGTTTCGGGTTCAAGTCCTCGACTAGGAATGTATTTATTTGTGCGTGTCCGTTCGTTACTGTAACTTAGCCATCATTTATCAACATTATCCATAAGTGGCAGAAAAGTAAAAGCAAAATAAGAAATCATAATTCATCATCTCCCGCGTACATGCCGGCAGGGAAGTGAGGAGCGGGGAAGCGACCAATCCAGCGCGATAAGAAACACAGCAGCCTTAGAACGAGGTGCTGGGTAGCACCTCCTCAAGTAACGTCGTAACTCTCGGCACCTCTGCTGTTGTGTGGTTGGTCTGCGGAGTATTCCCCGCTCGCCACCTCCCTTGCCAGCATGTAGGCCGCCCGCAGTAAGTCTGGACAAGAGCTGTAGACAGAGTGAAAGAAAACTATGCATAATAACGAAATACAAAAATACAAACTGTAAGGACCAGAAACAGTCATTGGCTCACTATATCCAAAGTTCACTAAAACCTGAATTAAGGTTAGCAGTGAGAGGGGAAATAAATGACATAGGGCAAAAATGGTTTGATTGACACGGGTTCTATTAACGAAACAAAATATCAAATACAATACAATATCAATCATAAAATCAGCCATTCAACACACACACTCACTTGGAACCACTAGTATACGCAGGGTTTATTCGGAGGGCTCTGTATATTTTCCACATAAAGGCGGGACACACTGTATTTCGCAATTACAATTTTTAACCGTTGTTTTAAAAGTTGTTGAAAGACAAAAATGGTGATCGGAGGTCACTCTAAGGGGAGTTTGCATTTACCACTTTGTTTTCCTATTGCTTTCATTTGCAAATTTTGATGTTCTCACAACTCAGGGAGGGTCGGCTGTAGCTCCATCAGGGTAGGGGGAGGGCTGTGTACAGTGGTGGAAAAGGTTCTTCCCCATAAGACTTTAATGGCAGTAAATAATGCCGGGAGGGTAGGCAACACACACTGCACCATTAGGTGATCGGGTGATTCTGTCTGTCTCAATAGTTACTCGTCTTTCATGCAAAAGCCAACAGGCACAAGAAATGTAGGAAAGTCACGTGACTCGTCAGGTGGAATGTTTTTCTTCAGAAAAGTGCCAGGTCGCAGAACCGACAAGAGCTACACGTTATATCTCCGAAAATGATTCGCCTAAAAACGTTGAACGAAACGCTAAAACAATTCTTGCCTTAATTACATAGGCTACTATACTATATGTGCCGCAGTAGCTCAGTCGTTAGGGCGTTTTATTACCATGCGAGAGATCTGAATTCGATCACCGACGGGGGAGAATCGGGATTTTGTCCCCCTGTTCAAGCTGCTCGGGTGTCCACCCAGCGTCGTATAAAGTTGGTACCTGGAGGAAACTCTGAGGAAGGGGGTGGGGGTAAGGCGGCCAGAGACGTGCTGCTGATCACATCATCCCCACCTTCGACCTGATGAAAAACGCTTGGGGCCCTAACTCCACATCCCCTATACGCCTTCATGGTTTGGTACAAAGCACAAGGTAGCACTTTGTGTGTATGTGTGTATGTATGTTTGTTCCAGCATAACTCTCGAACGCCTGGAGCGATGTCAACCAAACTTTGAACACGTATCACCTGCAATCTGAAAGAAAATACTGTGGGGTTGGGACACCCCTAGCATCCCTGGGGGTGGGGGTGGGAGGGGGTGACATGTAAAAATAATCGAAAACGTCCGATCTTAGTGTGGAATCCATAGTGTTAGGGGTCGATAAGATGAATAGTGACACTACTAATGCCGTTCCACTCCAAGTTCATCACCTATCGTGAATGGGGCGGGTGGGGCGGGGTAGGTGAGAGGGGGTTAAAATTAAAATGTCAAAAATGACCAAGATTAGTGTCGAATCCATAGTTTTCTGAGTCTCTAAGCTAATTGGTGACATTCACGATGACCAAAGTTGGTACTCGTATGACTTACAATCTGCAAAGTAATACTGTGGGGGTGAGACACCCCTTTCACCCCTAGAGGTGGGGGTGGAAAGGGCTGACATGTAAAAATAATCGAAAACGATCGATATTAGAGTGGAATCCGTTCAATATCCTTTAAAGGTCACTTCAAATGAAATTTGGCTGAAGGCCGAAGCTACCGAAGATACAGGTCTGTATTAGGAGGGGGTTGGAAAACACTGAATGTAATTTTAAATAAGAAAATGGCGTAAGAACTAATTATATTGAATTATTTTCCATCAGTAAAATGAAATCTCTGCCCCTCTCCCATAAACCTCTCTGCGATGCTCCTTCAAGAAAACAGCTATACATATATTATGGTTTTTTTCATAACTTTTAGTTAAGTTTAGTTTGTTTTAAAAAAACTACCAGTACAATCAGAAGATATGCAACTGAATTTGTTTCTTCGTTTAGACGTTTCCTTTCCTATCTTTAAAGTTACTACTGACGAAGAGGCATGATGACGTTACTAAATATTAAGGAATAACTTTATAATTTATGAAGCCGAGAACTTGAATGTGTGGAGCCCTAACTCCACATCCACCCACGTGCCTTCACTGAGCACGGGGAACTGTTGCCTCATAATTACGTATCATACCCTTATTACGCTTCGTTACGATTATAAGAATAAAATTTAACAAAATTAAATATCTAGTTAGGCAAGGTCATTAGAGTTGCAGCGTTTCATGTGCCTTGGATTGGAATCCCGCCTTCATCACTCTTGGGTTAATCCGCAGCTTTCTTTCTCTCTCGTTGGAGATATGTGTAAATATGGTGCAAGACATAAGTATGTCCCAGGGTCTCCTCCGGGGCGTAGTGGTAGCGTCTTCTTCCTATAATCAAAAGGTTCCTAGTTCGATACCCGGTGTAGCCTATAGTGGTTTGGGTGCCATTTGAAACTGTAGGTCCTGTCCCGAATAGCCTATCTGTGCATAAAGTGGACTTAAAACAACTACTTAAATAAGTGTGTTTCCATGTTTCCGATTGAAGGGATGGAAATCTTTGGGCTGTAGGGAGCGAAAACTTTACATTCTTCAAGAGATGAGTCAGAAAGCCACAAGTGCAAACCTACATAAATTGTTTGAATTATTTTACGTCGGTTTTCTGCCCCTTTTGGCTAATCCAGATGATGAAGATGAGTGATGACGTTGATGAAGGGACATCCGCAAAGAACGTCCATGCCTAGGCCGGAATTCGAACCCGCAACCCCTGGTGTCCTAGCGGACCGTACTAACCATTCAGCCACGGTGGCCGGCTACATTTTGAAGACATAAAAAATATGTTAAGGGAAGAACTAAAATTAGTCCTAATCACTGTTTAAAATTTGTTTTTAAAGTAACTGAATTACAGTTACTCATTTTGAAAATGAAATGTGTTACTTTTACTGGGACTTGATAAGTAATTCTAATTTATTTCTTCAGTTGCTTTTGTTCAGGTCCACAATAACTTCATTCTAGCTCAAATATCACATTTCAAATGAACAACATCTACAACATGAATTTATCGCGCGCAATTAGGAATGACGAATTGCGGTGAAGCGTAGGTGTTCTAAATTTAGCGAGAAGCCTAATCCCTTCCCTCTAGCCTTCCACTTTAGCATCCAAAGAAGACACATTGTTGGAAACAGGGTTGTCAAATTTAGCTCTTTCACAAAGTTACATTTTTCATGTTAACAAATTAAGCGTCTTAAACTAACTGCAAATTAACTATTGATAACATTATTTCCATTGCAAAGAAGTAACTCTGATCAGCTATTTACTATTAAAAATAGCTAGTTATAAACTCCTCATCCAAAAACTTGTCTTAGGATGCAAACATTTGATATTCACTTGAAAATGTTGACGTCTGATGCAGAAAAATAATATTTAGAATACATAACTGTGATTATAACATTCACAAATAATTATATTTCAGTTAGCACAGTTATATATTAAAAGGTTCCAGTTGAAATCTGTGCAACAATGCATTGAAAATCGAGTAAAAAAAAAACTTCCTTCATAAGAAGCGTCTCTACGGAAGTTAAGAACACAGTCTAGCTGAAGCCAAATGCGCTCTTTACAAAAATATCCACTTAACAGGTAGACATAATGAACGTACATGACACGGATAATATGTTTAATTTAAATGAAATTAGAAACCAATTAAATTCGCCACTTTCCAAATTACTAAATGTATTTGAGCACATGCCGCACAACTAGAAATTTGTTTCTGTCGTGTCAGGTATAACATTTAGTAGAACATATTTCTTCAAAAAATATATCTGAATTAATCACAAACGTTTCTACGTAATTAGAATTTTAGAAATTTGAACCGAAGCACCATCTCTTGTTATTTTTTTAAAAATAATTATATTTTGGCACGTGCAATATCTCAACAAGGATAAGAAATTCAATTATAATTAGTTTAGAAAATTTGATGAAAATATTATCAATTTTGTGACATTTCATCCCCATCGTCGGGATTAACCAAACCTGACAGAAAGACGACGGCAATATTAAAAAAGTCTGTATGTCTCCATGCTAATTATTATATGTGTGCGTGCAAACATAGCTACTGGCACAAAATATAAAACAGTTTATAGTTGCATTGGGATGTGTTTTTTTCTTTACCTATGGTGTACGTATAGTGTTTTAGATCACTGCAGCTGCAAACAGTATGATTTGACGAGGTCAAGATATTATTTTAGTCGTGTCTCTAAATGTACACTCACCGGCAATAAAAATGCGACACCTAGATCCTGAAATACTCGCTTCCCTGCAATGCGTTATGTTATGTTAGGGAGATGGTAGAACTTGCCATTGGAAATTTTCTATTAGAATCCACTTATCGCCGTACAATTAGGCACCGCACATAACGCCCTGCAGGGAAGTGTGTTACTAATAGGCGAGAAATGCCGTTCATGCGATTGCAAACGATCCAAGTTGAGTTCGTGTCTGGGGCGGTCATGGATCCTCAATGAATGCTGAGGCGGGGATTAAATACCTAGATATATGACACTTTAATTCTACCTGAGACCTGTAGACTCCAATAATAAAAGAAAACACAAATAGCATTGTACCTGATACATCCGGTACCTGTAAACATGAATGACAACTCATACAAACGTTAAAAATATATGTATATTGGAATCAAATATATTTACACAACAAACACAATACAGGTCCCCTTCACTCATTCGTTCATTTTCTCTCTCACTCATTCTCATGGGGCTTTTCAACATGAAAAATACTCGTACCAGGGTCGTATTTCATGAACGTACTCTGTCTCTTTTGTTTGACATGAACTTGAATTAGGTCGTTAATCTTTCTGCTTCAGTGCTCATTACTCTCAATATGTACCAGCCCAAAAAAAAAAAAATACCAGCCCAAAAAAAAAAACAATTATCGGAATGATAGTTCGGCGTAGTTGAACCTTTTCTTCACAAGAACATACGCATCTTTACCGCAAGTATGAAATTACCAAATTTCTTGGACGGGGGTGTTACAACAAGCCTCTCTCGTCCTTTCAAGACAATTACACCTCTGCTGCGTGATGCAAATTACATAATTAGGCTCCAGCTGCTGAAATACTTCACTTAACATCGGTGCGAGCATAATTTACATTACCACTCTACAACGGGGAATACAAAACTTGCACGACCTGGCAATTTAACATATAATACTCACAAATAAACGACTGAACAGTCGAACTTCGACAAGTTATACTAACAACTGGGAGGTTGGTTACACTACAATGGAGTTTTAACTGAATCAGGAGCTTTATCATTAAATGCAGACAATTCAAAGAATATGATTAAAACATGAAACGACCTATTTTTTAACATTTACGTAAATACGAGACACGGAGATCAGATTCAGAATCCTGAGTCACGTAGAGAATCGCGAATCAAAATGATCCCGGCTTTGGTTGTAGGGCTTTGACAAAAACAATACATTCGCACGTAGATGTGTATCGACAGAAAAATACTGTACCAGTATTGGGGAAGTTGTTGGAGAAGATGATTAATAAGAGATTGCAGGAGTTTCTGATCACGATTGGAGGCTCTGGCCGCCAGTACGGTTTCAAAAAGGGTCGCTCAACTGAGGATGCAGTCAATGAATTAAAGAAGGAGGCTCAAACATCAGACAAGAAGATAGTGGTGGCAGTATTCGCGGACATCAGCGGATCCTTCGACAACCTATGGTGGCCGTGGCTATTCCTTACCCTCAGGAGGTTGAATTGTCCGTCAACAATAATCCAACTACTAGAAGATTACTTCAGGAACAGGAAGGTTCAACTAACCTTGAACGAGGAAACCTTCTCCAAAATTTCAACTAAGGGATGCCCTCAGGGGTCGGTGCTTGGACCTCATTTATGGAACCTTAACCTAGAACCCTGCCTTCGTGATCTCAGTAATAACAGTAACATTACAAAAGTTATTGCCTACGCGGATGACATAGCTATGGTATGTGCAGATGACTCCCGTGCTAAGGTTGAGCGCAAAGTAAATGAAGCTCTAGAGGTCCTAAGAATATGGTGCAGGGAAGCCAAGCTAGAACTATCGGCAGAAAAGACAAAATACTTGTTTCTAAAGAGTAAAATTAACACCAGGAGAAACCCATCGATAAAACTATCTGGCTCTATCATTCAAAGAGCAGAACATTTTGAATATCTTGGGGTAACCATAAGTGAGGGATTAAAATTCGTAAGACACATACAAAAAATAACTACCAAAGCCGAAATCACATTGCAAAAACTCACCAGGTTGACATCATACCAAGTTAAGATTACCAAGTTAATCTAAATTCCAGCATAATGGAAGCATATACCAAGTCAATTTATGAAGCAATATCCACATATGTGTCATCCACATCGATGGAGGGGTTGACACTGAAAAAGAACATCAGAATGCTTAGGGCCTCTCAACGTAGGATTCTTCTGCGAGTAACGGGGGCCTTCGGAACAGTCTCTACGGAGGCATTGCTTGCCCTTACGGGATACCTTCCGCTGGATCTGGAGATCCGCTGGAGGGCGCCAAATATTGGTTTAGGAAGGGAGACGAGGAAAACCTTACTAAATGTGTTGGGATTTTCTTGCCTACTCTACGGGAGATAAGAGAAAGATTCATGGATGCCTGGCAAGGGGAATGGGACGTTTCCCGGAATGGAAGAAGGACGTTCGGCTTCGTCCCAAACCTACGTCAAAACAAACTGATAACTGCTCATGCCACAAAGGGCTTAATGCATTTCCTGACAGGTCATGGCTCTTACGGAGAGCATCTACACCGGATAGGCAGCACAACTTCAACAAAATGCATCGCCTGCGAAGCTCCGGAAGACACCCCAGAGCACAAGGTCTTCTTCTGCCTAGGATCAGGTGAGAACATCAAAAACATGAGGAGGGAACTTCCAACATATGATATAACAATCCAGCTCTCTAAGCAACAGATAGGAAGATTCAAGGCACTCGCAGACGCCGTGTCTTTGGAGGAGCTGGGAAGATTCGAGCAACAGCAAAAGCGACTACCCCAGCCAATACACATACCACAGACCCAATCTGCCATGGAAATCAGGAGAAGAACTGCTGGAAGGCCCCTTGCTTCTCGTGCGTTGCCTCCTACTCCTGTAGAGGAGGAAGGTGAGGAGGAGGAGGAAGCACCCACCAATGTTTCCAGACGAAGGCAATGTGTGGTTTCCACTGGACGAAGGGAGACCGCAGAGCGGAGAAGAATTCGCCCCGTCCGATTACCAGGAGTAAGACATAAGGATTAAATGGAAAGAGTAATTACTTCAAAACAAACACCTAGCTGGCACACCAGCTACCATTCAAACGTCGGTATTCCGGCGTTATTCTCTAAACTACATATCATACAATGCATTTATAAATTCTAATCCATAAATCTCATTCAAAATTAAATTCATTAATATTTCAAATATTTTTACCTTTTGTATTGTACTACCTCTATTTTATCAATCAATAATTCATATCAACTATGCTGCTTTCTGCTCAAGTGTATTCATTTCAGCAAACAGATATACAAGGCAGCAGGTAACTTTCTTCCACACACACAATACTACACACATTTTTACAATTCCAAATGGGAACGGACCGCGCATAATCACATCAAACTATCTTCAAAATATGGGAGCTGGAGACCGACAGCGGAACACCTAGCCTCTGAGGTGAAGTATACCCATCCAACTGAATTAATGTAACTCAAATAAATGGTCTTAAACCACATGCTGATCTTCTGTCGCTCTCTGGCTCCCAATGCACTGTGTTTGTAACAAGAAAATTGTAACATGCAGGGCGCGTGAGCTCTCAACACTATAGATTTCGGATCCCGAAATCCGGTATATGTTAAACAATGCATACATACACACAATACTTATATCGTATTTTAAACATATTCCAGCTAACGTTCATGTAAAAAATGAAAGGTATAGATGTGTTAACATTGTACTGTACTGACACCAATGTAATGATACAAAATTATAATGATGTTATATATTATGTTATTAAATATTATTGTAATTGTCAAATTCTTATTTCCCGATTTATGTAAAATGCAAATTTCAAATAAACTAATGGAGCTTAACAATAACGGGGGAACCGTAAGACGAGAGACTGCCGCCCCAGTTTTTCACAGAGGCACAGGGACATGCGCATACCCTCGAATGTATGCGGGTGGAGGTTAGGATACATTCGGGGGTTCCCCCCTTATTGTACCAGACTCTGCTACGTCGTTGGGGTTGTGCATCTTTCCTCGGTACGATTAATCACACTTGGTTTCCTTGATGTGAAAAATGTTTCGTTCGGTTAGCAACCGCGGCGATTGGCGTTCGTCGATCATACTTGGCACTTTCGCTCCTTGGGTAACGTTCCTGGCCGGGCAATTTCACATGTCGGGCGTCGTGTGTCTCTCCCTCGCTCGGACGTCGCTTCCGACGGCTAGCGTTCCCGGGCTCGTCGCTATCATCTGGCCGCTCCCTCTCTCTCCAGCGTTGGCTTGGGACCCTTGCTCTCAAGCGACCGACATCTTTTCTTCATTGTTACTGCAGGGCATTGGTTCATCTCCGGCGTCAGCTTGGGCTCCTTACTCTCAAGCGACGGTCAACTCTACGTCGATACTGCTGGGCGTTGGTCGGTTGGCGATCGGGACGGTTGGTGTTGGCCACGTCGGCTGGTTTGCATGGCGTGGTGCGTCGTTGGTGTTGGCTACGTCGGCTGGTTTGACGGTTGGGAACCCGACAATCCCCTCTCCTCTTGTCCTCCAAGCCGGCCATGTTCGTTGTGTCACAAAACTAATAACAGCGTAAGGTTATAACACAACCACGGTCTCCCTTTGACGTTCTTCAGTGATTGATGTAGGCACTGTCACCTCACTGGCAGTCACACAATGACGTTAGCACAAAAAAAAATTCACGGTATGCGGATGTGTATCGCGGAGATTCTTCCATTACAAGAATCGCGGTATACTGTGTCGAGGTTTTGGGTGCCGATGGTTATATACCTGTTTTGAAAATGTCACTTGGCAAAACGTTAAAGACGCGTCGCTTCCTTTCTGCCGCAAAAGTGGTTCAACTCGAGTCCATTGTATTCTGGCCCAGCCCAGCGCGTGTCCATAGCCAGGTACAGCAGGATTATCTTCCCGTCTGCTCGGCGCCAGAGTCGTGAATTCGGAGGTTGACCGTGAATTGTCCTCTTATAACAAATTCGGTCTTGCGTCCAAGATATTAATTCGATCATCGTGAAATTGAATCCAGGCGCCTTCTATAACATGCCGCTTCGGTGGTCCAAGTTTCAAGTATATCCCCCGACTGGAAACGATGATATACGATAAGGCTTATATTTGCACAGGTGGCCGTAAAGAATGAACCTAATTGACGATCGTTGGCCTGACTCAAGACATTTTTCTCCTAACCCCCGTTGTCTCGCAGAATTTCACTTTTCCGACATATACATACAAACTTTTAAATCTAAGAACTGAAATCTCAAACCTCACGCCTTACAACAGTAATATTGATTGTTACACATAATTAAAAATATTGAACAGTGATTTACATGTCACTGGATATTGTGACAAGTGCAGGATCTAGGTGTCCCATTTTTATCGCCGTTGACTGTTCCTAGAGTTGCTAGTTTATGAGTGACTGTTTATATCGACAAATGGAAGACATGTTCTTGAAGTTTGTCCACGTAGATGATATCAGAACTTTGTGTGTTGTTGTTGAAACTGATTGAAACTATGTTTAAACAGCACACCCGGATATTGTTATATCTCACCATTTCAATTTTTGTCATGGGAAGGAGCATTACTATAAATCAAAGGCCACTGGATAATACATTTATTGGATGTATCAATGACATCATGAACAAGGAGTTTGGAACTTTCAGGACAGTAATTGTGATACATGACGATGATACAAGGCTCCTGGCCAATAGAATTTCTAACGATATATATGTGATGATTGGTATTCACATTGATTATCTGGTTACAGTGGAAACCACTTGGACAAATTGGATGCTAGAAAGGAAAGAAAGTTGCTACATCATACTAGCTAGTAACATTGATGTGATCAAAGACACAATACAGAAATATTACCAGTTTTCATATTTTAATTCTGACTCTAAATATTTAATTGCCATTACTACTGACTACGCTGAAAACGATCTTACTTCACTCTTTGCATCTTTAGGTAGAAACAGCATAATTAATGTAGTAGTCATGGCACTGTCATTTCAAATCCATACCTATGTTAAGGAATCACCCAGTGCAGCAGTCTTTCTATTTACCTATTTTCCATTCTCAGAATTCCATTGCAGATCAGTTGGTAGAGTAACCCTGTTAGATGTTTTGGATGGAAAACAATTCATGTTTAATTCTAATCTTTACATCAACAAGTTGACTAATTTGTATGGCTGCGCAGTTCCTCTGAAGACCCACATGGTGGAAATGTTTGCAGTTTTTGTGCCAGCTGGCAAAGATGGTTTTACCCTAACTGGTTACTTCGGTGGTTTCATTGCAGTTTTGGCAGAAAGTATGAATTTTACCTTAGAAACCGACGATACATATTACAACAATCTTGATATAGGAGATGTATTACCGAATGGATCTTTCACAGGTGATTTAGGAGATCTAACACTGGGAAGAATTGATGGGATTTTCAAGTTAGCAAAACCAAGTATACGTGGGAACTACTTCTTCGACATGCTGATGTCTAACTACTTCACGAGTTGCGTTTGGGTTGTTCCAAAACCCAAAATCGATCCCCAATGGATGAATATATACTTTCCTTTTCGTCCGAATTTATGGTTGATCAATGTGATATCATTCTTTGCTATAATCGCATTTACCAAAGCAGCAAGTCATATTCTACACAATTATCAGAGTTAAGTTTTTCGTTATCCTCTCTTCTCCAATTTATCTCTTTTATTGGGAATATCCATCCCTTCTCCTACACCAATACTTTTCTTCAGGGTGGTGTTTGTCATTTGGGTCTTCGGTTGCCTCATAATCAATTCCCTGTACCAGTCTTCTCTTTTCGGATTCGTAACCAGACCCAAGAAGTATCCCTTCATTGATTCTCTGCAAGACATACTAGATGAAGGATTGCATTTTGGAGGCGACATTACGAGTCGAAAACAGGTACAAACTTTCCATGATCCTGTTTTTAAAGAAGTTTACGACAAATGTATATTGGAAGAAAACCTTGAAATTAATTACAGAAGAGTAGTTGAACAAGGTGAGTATGCTTTCTTGTCAGGAGATATGTTCCCAGAAATAATAGCTTATAGACACATGCTGTTTGATTCTTATGGTAACCCACTATTCCACATGACTTCAGACAAGTTCTTCACCTATCCCTTTGTCTTCCTTTTGCGAAGAAGTTCTCCATACACATTCTCCTTTTCCCGTCTGATTGCACTCAGTGTGGAAGCTGGCCTCCCCTTGAAGTGCAAGAGTGAAGCAAAGACAGTGCTGTTACACAGTGCGTTAACATACAAAACTTTCCAAGAGCCGCCAGTTACCATTGTTATTCAGCTGGAGAGTACAATGGGTGCTTTTGCATTACTGATAGCAGGCATTCTACTGAGCATAATATTATTTACTTTTGAAATGTTACGCAACAAATTGAAATATAGTACCACTACTTCAATGTTTCACAATTCTACCAAAGTGTATTTTATTCATAACTTTCTCTATTTGAAAATAAATTTGATTCATATCAATGCCCGTTATTTTTTAGTAAGAATGTACGTATTATAAAGTACACCTTCCATAAAAATACACTGATTATTGTTTTAATCGAAGATTAGTCAATGTATTTTACGGTAGCAAATATACGTAGTTAACGAAGATGATGAATTTAAAATCGTCTGTTAAAATGCATATGTGCTGAATTGATAGTATTGTTGTAGATGCTGTGGAAAATATTTCCAAATCCATGCAATTTATTTTATTTCTATAGTTTGTAATGTCTTGTGTAATGAAGTAATTGTACGGCTATGATATCATAACACGATCATGATTTTGTTGGAGGATAACGAAGAATATTAGAAATATTTGGAGATCTCTCCAGTGGAAGGAAATGTAGAATTTCACGAATGACATAGATTTTTTTTTAAAGAAAGAAGAACAATTGTACTTAAGGAGATAAACCAAGTAGTGAAGTATTTCTTTCAGATATTATATTTTTGTTGTGTTTTGAAAACTGGAATGAATATACGTATAATCATGCACGTGATTTCATCTCAGATCATACAGTTCATGTCCGCTCACCATCGTGGATTTTGATGAAAAAATATATGTTAGTAGGCCACATGGCACATGTCCAAAAATAGATTATTTTATTTTCTGTTGATTCGTTACAGTGTTACAAGTTCTCAAAGATTTGACGCGAGAAAAATTTGATCTTGATTTTGTAATTCTAAGATGATAGATTTATTACTTACCTGTATGATTTGAAATGAAATGACTCGTGTAGAAAAATCATTTATTATCAAACTGAAAAAACATCAGTTACGCAAAGATTGTTTTACTTGTATGTACAACATTCCTTTACTATCACAGTGATAGTAAATTGATTTGCATTAGACGTCATTGCTTGGCATTTTGATACGATTTCGTTGCGTCACAACGTTTGCTGTACGTTACGAATATACAGTACCTAATCTTTTCCGTTCAAGTTGAACCCGACGAAATGAAAACATAGTATTTAAGAAATGTAGCTAATAAAAGACAGTCGGTTGAGCATCCCACCTCATCTTCATTCAAGGAGTGTGCGCTGGTATTGTTCACATCTGCAAATTCGATTGCAAATTGAAGATTTGATACGCTAATATGATGAACAATATTTTACGTAACTAGGTGAAGGAGCAAGAAATAAGAGGCCTATAAGAGAACATTACTTTCTTATTAAATAAACATGTAAGTGTCCTGTTTTATTTATATATTTATATACTTTGCGGAAGTCGACGAAAGGGGGTGAGAAACGAAGTAGAAATAACAGGCCGGTCTAATTTCTGTGCTCCAGGAATACTTGGGTTCAGTTTCCTTATATACTATGTTACTCACAATGTTGTTCGTACAGATGAAGTGTGAGAACTAAACGAATGCAAGAATTACAATAAGCCTTAGTACATTAAGTACTCTCCCTACATGTAGTTATAACACACATAGTGATTTATTTACAATCGTTTGTTCCCCCATAAACTTTATTAATATCGAAGAAACATATATTTTTGCATAAACATGCTACTTTGATGTCACATTTACGTTCGTACAGTCGCAATGAAAACAGAAAACAGAAAAATATACATGGAGATGTTACGAAATGATACAATCGTAATAGCCAGAATCATAACCCTTGGCCTTAATAACTGCTTGGCGTCTACTGTCCATAGAAGCGACCAAGGTCTTTCAGATGTCTTGGCTGATTTCCTCCCACTCTAAAGCGACGGTACTCTTCTGATCTTCTTTTGACTTGCACTCACGTTTATGAGCCCATAAATGCTCAATCGGATTCAGATCTGAACTTTGAATTAGTGTTTTCAGCTGCTTTGGTACATTCAAAATCAACCAGTCCCTGTTGAGTTGAGCAGTATGTATGCTGTCGTTATCCTGCTAGAATGTGAACACACGGGGCAACCCCATTTGCTGAGCACTTTTTTAACGTTATTCTTCAGAATATTATTACAGACATGTTTGTCCATGATTTCACCAATGGCGTGCGCTTTCCCAATTCCTTTAGTCAACATACAGGCCCAGATCATAATGGATCCCCCACCCTGATTTACCGTAGGCGTTGTATTGGCAACATTGTCCTGCGTACTTGCCTTCCTCCACACTCTGGTCACACCATCTGATCCGTGCAGATTTATTTTGGTTTCATCGGACAATATCACTTAACTCAAAACTCCTGATCCTTATACAAAGGCTCTTTGAGAAATCCGACTCTGTTGATACGTTTACTCTGTACGAACTACATTGAGAGCAACTGTATATTGGCGTCTTTGTCTGAACGCTTGGGGTGACAATCCCCTTCGCATCTAGGGCTCTGTTCCTTACTATTCCAATTTGATATAATTTTAAAATCTTACCTATGACTATAGTAGTACGTTTCAACCGCATGCTGTTACCAACTCTAAAGAAAGAGGGAGAAAGAACAAGATATATATATATATATATGCAACATTTACACAGACAGACATCATTCTTTGTTCATTCTTCTTTGCATGTATTTCTGATATTATTCTTAGTAAAGTATGATTGAAGTCAAAACCAATTTCACATCGCGCTACGACGCCAGGGGTACCGGACTCGAATCACGACCTGGGCATGGATGTTTGTGAGTGTCCATTCATCAGTTTCATCATATCACTCATCCCCATCTTCGCAATAACCAAAAGTGGCACAGAAGCGAAGTAAAATAAAGCATATCAATCAATCAATCAATCAATTAAAACCAATTGCTTATCTTTGTTTTTATAACACAAACTCTTCTCCTCGGATAATTTTGGTGAGGGGAAATTTTAGAACAAGGTCGTTGGTGCGAGAATCCCCCTCCTGCATGGGATTTCATATCCTGGTTGTGACCACCAACATTATGGTTGTATTGCAGACCTACAATTGTAGAGTTGCAATATTATGGTCCAAAGCAGCAGGGGAAAAAATCAACTCAGCGACAGTCCTCCTCTCTCTCTCCCTGACAAGACAATCAACAGTATAGTATCTTACGGAAAAAGGATGTGTCACACGTCGTACAGCTTTGTGCCTATGGCTTGCATTCAATTCTCAAAAGTACTCCAATATTCCAGTATTCCCAAATTAACAATGTTTTCAATTTTCCTTTGTCTTATTCCAGCACCACTGAACAGTCATGATTTGATTTGATTTGATTTGTAATAATGATGTTCAATATTTAGAAAATAATATATTTATAAGTTATATGATACGAATTAGGACTGATTCTTATAATGAAGAGCATGTTTGAATGTGAATTAACCAAATAAGGACATTTTCTCATGAAGACTGCAGTTCGAAAAAAATCTGGAAAGCGTTTATATATTGTGAACTGTTCTGACCAAACTGGGACGTGTGGTAGCCTTGCATCAACGCTTGCATGATGGAAATTCAAAGAGTGCGTTGTATTTATCATTTTCCTTCAGGTGCTTTCCAAAACACAGGTTGTTACGGTCCTCGTAGCGCTGCACTTGTCACCAACGACGTGGGAACTGGTGCAACTTAACTTAGTAGCTCAGTAGAATATGATGGTAATATCTCACGTTTCTGGCAGAGATACTTGGTTCCTTCCCCTTTTGTCCATCTGTGAAGTCCTTTGAGGTCCTCGTGCTTGTTCACCTGCGGTTCTGGTAGTCCAACTCGTATTTCAGTTTTAAATGAAAAAACGGGATATATTCTGATTATAATTTATTAGAATAAAGCACACGCATATATAGCTTAAGACAAAATAGAAATAAAACAAAGTTTAGATCGCTTACACCGAGAGATGTGTACGCGAAGCACATCTTTCTCCCGAACGTCTTACCGAAAGAACTCTCAACAGCTCTCAGGAAAACAGTTACTTCTAATCACTCACTCAGTGGTACCAGCTACTATAATTTTTAAATACCAGAAAGTTGATACAAATAATGTACAGCATATATCCGAACAGTAACATAATGAAAAGTATACTCATGTGGCACAGTGAATTTTGATAAGCGATGATAACAATGCAAACGGCAATGCGTAGTCTTCTCACTGCACAAAAGTTTAAACAAATAAAGAATGGCTTCGAAATAACGATAGGAAAGAATGCCGTCTGCCAAAAACATGAAACTAAGAATAAATATAAGAAATTTAAATTAGAAATTAATAACTTCAGCTTCACTAAACTGATTGAAATGAAACTTACGCCAATCTTCACAACATTTAAAGGCGAATCAAACTATTGCTGTTGTATATATAAAAATTGCTTAAAATTGCCGCTATTTATACTTCTAGAAATATCGGTATATAAAGTTAACGATAAAATAAAGGCGACCGATTGGGAAATTTTTTTGAAGACAATAATATAATATTTATGAACTTATATATGAATTATTAACTGTAAAATAAGTAAATAAACTACAATAATAAAATTACATATATAATAAACATAAGAGCATATACTAGTCATTATATACTAATATTCGTTAAATAAATATAACACAACGAAGAAATGGCCAACTTGGGGTTATTACAAGGTGCAAGGCTTCCAATTTTCAATATGACGACCTGCGTTTCGGAGTGGTTAGCACATCGCGCATATCGTCACTCATCCCCATCTTCGCAAATTAGAAAAAAGTGGCACAAAAGGCGAAGTAAAATAAAGCAAATCAATCAATCAATCAAGACCCAATTTTCAGTATATAGAAAACCAATAGATCATATACAAATGTAAGAAAAAGTTTGTTTCAAGTTCACTTGTGCTCAAACAGGTTAATAACCGAAAGTACAGTTTAAGGTGGGATACGAACCACTGGATCAAATGTTCCTAGATGTGGTCTTGAAACACTAAGGGCGCCGTGAAAGGAAAATGTTTTGGAACCCTTGCCTTAACCGGAATTAAGGTTAAGAGTGATAGGAGGAAATAAAATTCTTGATCCAGAAGTCGTCATTGACATAGAGTCTATTAATGAAGCATATTGCCCAAAACAGTACAGTATCAATCAAATATAAAATACGTGATCCATCAAAATGGAAATAACACCACCCCCTCGGCCTGGCTCCTAGCCTCCCCCGTCGCTCTGCAAGCTACCAAAACAAAAAGAAGCAGGGAATCCATTACTTCAAGTATATACGTATTAGAAGGTTTGTTTTCAAGTACTGTGCTGTTCTTATGATACTCACAATTATAATTTTTCACGGCTATTTTATTATTTTGATTAACTTAAACCGAAGTAAAGGGTTCATTTAACCTTGATGTATTTGATTCGGGAATTGTGCATTTCGGTTACCTCCAGCCGAATGTTCACTACAGCCGAGATCACTACATCCAGAATTGACTGTATGTGTGTTTATTGCATGAAGATAAGCAAAATGTACGTAAAGAGGTTGGAAATAAAGAAACGTTGTTGTTTGTTCATTGATTCTTTGCTACTTGTGGCTCTTCGCTGAGGATGAATGGTGATAAGGTGAAATTGTGAAAGGACAGTCACAAACACAGAACACATACCTCACAAAGAATTATGCTGGATGTTGACCCAGGCTCCCAAGCCTCGATAGCATCCTAGAATGCTCCAGGCGTGGAAGAGAGGTTCACATTTCAGAGGGTCTCCTCTTTCCTCCCGGAAAAGTAGAGTTATTTCCCTTTTATAACCACTTCGGAGGACTTCTTCCATTTCGCTTCTTTGATAAGCTTCATCTTCAATTTGGAGCGCTATCATCTGCAAATAGGAGAACTTCCAAAGGTGGTGCAGGTAGATGTTGTTGAAAATCCCCACAACACCGTCAACGTCTCTGCCATCTGTGAGGGCCTCTTTTGTTTACAGTTGGAGAGGGACACAAGGCCGTTAGCACCGTACGGAGAACCAACCATGTAGTTAGTTGAAAAGCTTGGGTTTGAATCCCGGAAAAAATATTTGTGTTCCTTCTGTCGATAACCTTTTCACCACCCATCCTTGTTGTCGTCACAGGCTGATATTCATGGTAATAGAAAGAAAATGAGAAATAAAAAAAATACAGTATGTTCCAAATTTAACTACGCAACTTTGACCCTCTGTAGCACCTAACTGAAATCAGAATGCTAATTCTGCTTTTGTACATGTAAGAGCAAATTATAGAGTTTTATTTGTACTCGTAAGGACGGTGCATCTCGTCACTTTGGAACTTTGAGTTCGTAAGTTTCTTAAACCTTTTCTGATGAATTGGATGGGATGGTTAATTTCCTTGGCCTCCGCCTTCACCGGACCTTAAGCCATAGACATTTATTACCCTTAACTAGCGGAATTGGTTTTTCATTTGAATAGTAATTTTTATATGTAATTAGCTGCAGCCACAATACATCACTTTCAATATCCTCGCTACTACTCAAGCAATAGCGTCTGCACCAAATAGCACTCATGGTATCGCAATGAAATTAAATTGAAATTAAATTCCCGCTAATATTTTTCGACTCATTAACTATGGCACTGCCACAAGCGCGTCCACATGAACAAACTAGGCAGTTAAGCGTTAAGGATATTATGTACTGCACAAAGGTTATTCATTTGAATGAACTGAAGCAAGGGATTACTAGCATCACATCAAAATTTAGAATTTGTTGCTCAATACGAAGAAAAAAAGAAGAAAAAGGTCTTAGTTTCTGAAGAAAATAACTTTAGCTCCACTTCATTTCGTTCAATTGAATGACTTTTATGAAAGTCTAGGTCGAATTTGTGTTTCTCGCATTCTAATATGATTATGACGTTATTTGTTATCATAACCATTCATTACTGAAACTAATAAACCAACCAACCTTAATATATTTATAACGTTTTTTTCTTTGGTTTTGCTTTTATTAGACCAATTTATATTCTGCCGTCGAACAACGTCAACCACACAAAAGGAGACCAGCAGTGAATTTTTATATTTAACTATCTAAGTATTTATATACCACAAAATACAGTATTAATATTTATTAAAGGCCCAGGCACCTGACGTCTGTGGTTTACAAACGATTCCAGAATACACAGATTAGTCAGCTTCCGGTGTGAATTTGTTGAGATATTAGACCAAACTTAGTTCTTAGAGGTTATTTCACAGAGTACTTACGTCTTCGATGTAACTACTTACGTATTCAATTCACTTGGCGATAAACACGCTGAAAAACACTAACGGTGAACACTTAAGGGGAGTTGGGGGGAAAACACAAATCTTGCTGACACCGACCGATAGTTCACTCACAGTTTATTCTATAGACACTATCTCTCTTTCCGGCTGAGATCATGGCCATTAGTTCACTCACAGCTTGCACATTGATCTAATTATTCAATCAAGTACAGATGACATATACTCCACATACAATATAATTACATATACACTAGTATGCTTACACAAATTTAGAAAACATTATCAATCAATATTTATCAAAAGCAGCTTTTCTTTAGTATCAAGATAATACTTAATGAATTATTGCTGTAGATTGCTATTACATAAAATCAATAATTTTGAGTGTTCTTTTTATCTTAAATATATCACCTTTGTTTGAACCAGGTTGCTTTCATAAATTATTCAAATAATATTTTTCTTTTCATATATTTAACATTCTAGTATTTTCTTTTGTTTCATTTTACATAAACCTTTCAACAATTTTCAGACTGTTCTTCAACCCTTCGTCGGTTGTTCTATTTATTTTACCTATAACTCTTTTTCAATTCTATTTTAATTTTACTGCATCATCTTCATAACCCTTACTTTATAACACTAACATCCTCTTTTACTTTTTGTAACTTTATTAAATATACTAACTTTTCTTTTCTCTAACACTCATAATAAACACTTGAGCGAGCTTCGACAGTATTGTTCCAAAAATAACTTTATTGCTTTTATCTTTAAAAAATATCACCCTACTTGATCAAAATAATCTTAACAGTAAACCTTCTTGCTTTTGCCATAACCTCTACTTTCCTTTCTCTTATACAAAGTATCATAAAGCCCAGATCACTAATTTTTGGAAATTTCCAATTTCTTTACGATTCACCGCTTAATAGCATATATCTTCTATGACTAGTAACAGAATCTTGAACATTCATATTTACTTCACATCAGCATGTACTTTAATACACAATTGTAATAATTTCGGGTCCATCTTCGACCTTATTTTAAACAACTATTTTCCGGTTCGCCTTCGACCTTATTTTCAACTTTTGTGCATCTCTCGCACTTTCGTTTTCTCTTAATTCACACTGACTTTTTATCATCTGCATGTCCAAGAACTCTCGTTACTTCTTTCTTCTATTAATGCTATTTATCATTCCATTAACACTACATCATCTTTCATTCTGGAGAACTTCCCAAGTGTATCTCCTTTGAGCGTAAATGTTCGATCTTCTTTCTCAGTCGTTCTTCACTCTATCTGTGCATAATCATAGATAACTTAGAGGTTTACTTACATTTTTAAATCTTACACTTCGCATTTTTTTTAAATGAAATATTAAATCTCAAAACTACTTTAACATTTTCATAATATTCCCACTCGTTCAAATGTCTATTGAGATTAATAGCAACCAGTGCTTCTACCAAAAGTATGAGTAACAGAACAGTTTCTCATTGAACCATAACTAGTTCAAACAACTATCAAAGAATATATATATATATATCTACAGTTTACATTATATTTGACTCTAGTTAACATTTAAACAATTTTAGTAGCTTATTTCCATTAACAACTTTTTACACACATAATATAACAATCACAAATTTATGTTAGATATTTAGAGCTTGTTGTTCTTTCTTTTTCTAAGCCAGCCTTTTTCATCTTCCTCTTCGTCCAACTTTCTTCAAGTAGAGAAACTAATTTCTTCTTTCTCTTCTTCCAGTCTAGCTTCTGTCGGGGCTCAACATCTTCATAAAATACATACACTCCTTGCTCTTTCTGTTTCACCTTCTTCTTACTTTTCTCCGGCAACGTAGTGTCTGAATCTGATTCTTAGACCTCTTGCGAACTTTCTCCATTAATTTCTCCGACGTTTCTTCAGTTTTATCTACATTCTTCGCCCTCTTCAATTTCTTTCGATTCAGTTTTTTCAGTTTTTCTACAAAACCATATCTAAGTCTTGCTCTATTTCTCTTCCTCTTATTGATCATAATCATTTCCTGAAATGTTCTGTCTGAAGTTACACATCCTTTCAAGTTGTAGAAGAGATCATCATTTTTTGCATTCGGTTCTCTAGGAACACCTTCATTTCCATTTTTATCAGCTCATTATTTCGCTGCATCTCAATGGGTAATATATCCTCAACTTTATTCAGTATTGTTTCTGATACACTCATTTGTTCGTGTTGAGTCTTCACTGGACTTTCAAAAACCTCCTCTTTGAATTCTGAACTCGTCTTTGGTTCTTCATACATAATCTGACAAGAATGCTTATGATCATGTACACTACATAACTCTTCCAATTTAGGTACTTTAATTTCTAACTTATTCAATCTATCTTCTAGCCGTACGCTCATTTCTTGCATGGTTCGTTTACTTTCCTCCACATTCTGGTACAACATGTCAAATTTATTATTCTGCTCTTGCCTATCCTCTTCTCTAAATTTAAGTTGTTCTTGCCTACTCTGCTTCATAAATAACAAAAGTGACGTGAGGTTAACATTCTCTTCATTTTCGCTAGTTAATTTTGGAACACCCTGTGCACTTTCTTCTACTTTTAGTTCAATTGAAGTTTCATTGCCAGCGCGAGTCTTACAAAAATCAGCCTGATCATCTTTGAATTCATATTTCTTCATTCCCACACAATCTCTGTGGAACCTTTGTTTACAGACTGAACAAACAATTCCGCCGTTTGAAATCCTCAACTTGCCGCAACAGGGACCTTTCCATATCCTTCGAGCCATGTTCGTACCACTGACTTACTTATCGCTAGCTTGCTAATCCGTTAATCCCTTACAGCTGCAGCGAGAGGGTGAGGAGAAAAAATAAACCTGCTCTTCCGATCAAACAATACAGCTTTTTCTTCCATTTTCTTACGTAGAACACCAATATTTTACACACAAATAATCCAATATCAACATGACTTCTTAAATTTAACATAGTATCTCAACAAATAACCGAAGGATTTCCCGGGTTTCGGCACCATATAACGTTTTTTTCTTTAGTTTTGCTTTTATTAGACCAATTTATATTCTGCCGTCGAACAACGTCAACCACACAAAAGGAGACCAGCAGTGAATTTTTATATTTAACTATCTAAGTATTTATATACCACAAAATACAGTATTAATATTTATTAAAGGCCCAGGCACCTGACGTCTGTGGTTTACAAACAATTCCGGGATACACAGATTAGTCAGCTTCCGGTGTGAATTTGTTGAGATATTAGACCAAACTTAGTTCTTAGAGGTTATTTCACAGAGTACTTACGTCTTCGATGTAACTACTTACGTATTCAATTCACTTGGCGATAAACACGCTGAAAAACACTAACGGTGAACACTTAAGGGGAGTTGGGGGGAAAACACAAATCTTGCTGACACCGAGTTCGACGTCTTCAATCTTCTAATCCTCCTGTCGTTGGTTCCAAATAAACATGTAGCCTCTCTTCTTTAGTAACATGTTCTGGTAGAGATACTGCACAGACCGATAGTTCAGTCACAGTTTATTCTATAGACACTATCTCTCTCTCCTCCTGAGATCATGGCCATTATTTAACTCACAGCTTGTTCTTTGCCCGCGAAACCAATAACCAATGTGATATGGGTCCTAACCGTATCAATGCTTGACTCGGACTGTCCTCTCAGCAACGCACATCAACCGTTCGCTAGAAAGGACGTTAGCTTATCTTGCCGCCCTTTTCTTGCCAGCGAGGGCGGGTCAACTTTTATAAGGGGTGCGTTAAGATCGGTTACATATTCAGCCAAGGTTCCGGCGAAGAAAATTACAAGGCCTCCAATAGATGGCACTAATTCTATGAACATTATATATTTATTAAAAAAAAGTTACGTTTGATTAATTATGTACAATAATATACGAAACTATGTTTTTTTTAAAAAAAAAATATGTATGCGCTATCAAAAATTTATTGACTGAAGAGTTTAATTGTTTATTTCCTAAATAGTAATTTAGCGATTAATGGAACGGCCTGCATAAAGTTTTGCGAAAATTTTTAACTAGGTTTGTTGGCTCTTTGCTGTTTTGCCTATTGCACAATGGAGCCTATATATATTGTCGAAAGTACAGAGTCGAACCTTCCAGGACGTCAACACCACTGCCAGTGCGCTGTGAATGTTGTCAAACATACAATCAGCACACTACAACCAACTGTCCGAATTCAGCCATTTGTGGATACTGTTCTGGGCCACATTCTTCCAACACTTGTACAAACATCCAGAACCCGCCTAAATGCAACACATGCTCTGAAGGACATCCTACTTACAGCTATAAATGCCAAGCCAGACCAAACCCAGAACCAAATAACCCTGAGCTTGTTGTTCCCATCCGAACTATAGATAGCTCCACCAAACCGGCAAATTCACTAATGGACCTAATCGCTGTGGAGGATCTGCTACGATTCTTTACTATTACAACTCAAACCATCCAGCCATTTCTGGGCACACATATTCTGGACCAAGTCATACTCGCTGCAAAAACACTTTTCAAACTACAGTTACATGCTACGTATACGGGACCACATGTCCATTTCAATATCAACCCTCTTGATTACAGCTTTCAGACTCTTCATAACCATCATGGGTTATTCTTTTCTCTTTTTAAATATTTGCTCATTAACAAAACACAAAATCTTATTTGAAACTATCTTGCAGGAAAAGAATATATCAGCTTTCGCCCTCAACGAAACATTCCTAACGCCAAAACTCAAACCCAAGATCAGCGGATATACTATGATTCGACATGATGGGCCAACGGAAGCTCAACGTGCAATTGGCTTTCGAAAATCATATCCTCATAGAGAACACACATTACCACCGCATTTTAACCTGCCGGAATACGGCATAGCAACAATATATCTGAGGCACAGAAGCATTACCCTAGCAACCATCTATGTTCGGCCTGGACATCCTATACCATACAACTTTATCAATTACATTGAAAACAGCTACAAGCATTACATAATAATGGCCGACATATATCTCCACAGTCGACCACAAGCCGAAAAGAGACAATTTCACCAAACTATAGTCAGCTGCCAAAATTGCCATTTCCACCAACTTACGAAACCATCTAGACCAATCAGCAGTACTTCTCCAGATGTTGTACTTACATCGACTTCCCTCCTTACAAATAATGTACTTGAACCCATTGGTAGCGATCACGCACCTATAATCATTACAGTTATCGTAATGCAATCGAAAACGCTGTACAAAACGCAGATACGCCAACCAACGATAGGGATCTGGATAATGTAGTCCCATTACTAACTTCTGCCTTAACTGAAGCTGCGAAAAGTACCATACCACTTCAAACCATCAATCTATATAAACCAAAATTACCGCCAAACTATCTGAAACTGATTTCAGCCTCCAGTCGTGCCTTCCGAGAGTATGTTGTAACACGAAATCCTGAAGCGTTACTGCATCATAGACAACTCCTCCGCACGGTACAAAACTATATAATTGCATATAAAAGAAGGAATTGGATAACAACGTGCAATATATTGGCTGAAACATCCCATCCATCCAAATACTGGCAGCAATTTAACAAACTCACAGGAAAAAGGTCAAAAACTACATATCCCATTATGGTCGATGGGAAATCCGTAGACGACGACCAAGATAAACCAACGCCTTTGCACACCACTTTCAAGATATATTCACACCACAAACTGAACCATTACACAAAACAACCCAATCATGTACAGTAAAACGTGTCTCAAACCCACATATCCGAGTTCTCAAACCTAACAATGACCATATTATGGATGAAAACGAACCTCTAACCTCCCCTGTAACACCAGAAGATATCGCATGCGCCATATCTCGGAAAAGAAACACTGCTCCAGGCTTCGACTCTGTAACCTACCGACTCGTCAAAGAGGCTCCAAGAACCTTTCTACTAATCCTAGCCACCATATATACCTACATACTACGAACAGGCTACTTCCCGACAGAATGGAAAGTTTCCAAAATGCTGCTCTTCGCCAAACCCGGGAAACCTGTTCACGAAGCATCCTCTTACAGACCAATACAGCTCACATCGACCCTCAGCAAAATCTTTGAAAAAGTACTTGTAAGCAGATTGCACCAACACCTTTCATCCGAGAAGCTCCTTCCTGCACATCAAGCAGGCTTCCGACCATCCATCAGCCTCAACGACCAACTTCTGAGATTGATAACAGCTATAACAAACCACTATAACAAGTACTTGCCATCGTGTCTTCTTTTATTCGATCTGGAAAAGGCGTTTGACAAAGTATGGCATTCGGGATTAATATATAAACTACACAAATTCCAACTTCCACAATGCTACATTCGCCTTATCCATTCGTTCCTGGCAGGCGGCATGGCATACATCTCTCTGAACTCGGCAACACCCTATCCAATCTTCTTTCACACAAGAGTCCCGCAGGGGTCTGTTTTGTCGCCGCTTTTATATTTAATGTGTGTAACAGATATGCCGACCATGGATAACAACACAAACGTATTCCAATTTGCAGATGACACTGCTTTCCTAACTCTTGGAAAAACAGTTCAATCAATTAATAAAACACTTCAAAAGGCCGTAGGCTCCTTTATTCGCTGGTGCAATCAATGGAAACTATCAATAAACTCTGCAAAAACTCAGGCAGTAGTTTTCCAACCTCCCCACTGTCGCTCCAAAGTACACCGAAACCCCAAACTCTTGGAGATTAAAATAGAGGGAAGACGAATTTTACCTTCAAATCACGTAACATACCTTGGTGTTACCATAGATGAAAAACTGACCTGGCGTACACACTTAGAAAGGATAAAGAAGAACGTTAAGAACCGCCCAAAACTATTATGGAAACTTGTGGGTACATCTTGGGGATTACACCCGACAACAATCCTAACCACCTACAAAATGTTCTTGCGCCCAGACATCACTCACGGGCATATTGCTTGGATGGACGCTTCTGCCTCCTTCTACGACGAACTAGAAATCTTTGAACGGCACGCATTTAGATTGGCTTTCCGGATTAAATTACCTTGTCCCACAGTATTACTGTATGACAGAATTTCCTTCCCGACTATTTTGTATCACATCGAGAGCCTTCGCCAACGATACATAAACAAAGCCATGATATCCGAAAACCCGGTATTCTGGAATACCATTCATCTGAATATCCGACATGTTGCAGCACCTACACATATGTATACGCCATTACAACACCTGCTCATCATGTATTCATGTTAACAAGATGATCTAGATCCACAGAAACACGAGTACGATATATATCATCCATCGCAGTTATCACCCTATATTTATCCCACCACTATAGCCTAAGCAGTACCAACAACACTCCGACTCCAAAGATCGAAATCCATATTTACAATCTTTACAATCTTCTCAACCGCGCCCAAAAGTAAGTTAACACATACGAATCACCAATCTTAATAAGAAAAGGACCCTGCAATATAAACTGGCAAATTAATATTAATCCCAAAATTGATATCACTTCAAATCCTTCAGTTTCTATTTTCTCTTAGAATCATTTATTTACCATCTATAGTCCTCCTCTCAAATGAAGTATAGTAGCTACTATATAAACGTCGTTTTGCTAATTATTGATTGAGTTGTTTTTTAAGTTCACATTCTGCACAGAAAGGCTAATCGGAACTGGATCTACAGTTTAAAGTGTGATGTGAACCACAATGTGCGGTTTTCCTTGTCATTATTTTAATATCACCACTATTATCAATTGGAAAACCATATTGAATTGTATGCTTTAATAGATTCTGTACAAGAAGCTGCCTGGTTCTCAAGAATATAATTCCATGCAACTTATTATAAGATTTTTCTTTACTTTTAATAGGTAAGTGTTGAAAGGAAGTAAGTTCAGAGGAATGTTAGGCAGAAATTCTATTCGAATCGTAATAAAATTGAGAATCAACTAGTGTCCATTACCTACTCTGAAATAACCAGCAGCTAATTATGTAGCAGCAGTGAAGGAGAGCCTCGTCCTATTTTCTGCTGCAAATGCTCGCTCTCACATGAACAAGCCAAGCATGTAAATGCATTAATGTTGCAACAGCCTAAGTGAAAAGAAAGGAATCTATGAGATTCGTGTCAAAAGAACCAACGTCCAACTACTTCAGAAATGACAAGAAGGTGAGCCTCCCAGATGGCGCAGTGGTAGCGTCGTTTCTTGTAATCAAGGGGTCCCGGGTTCAATACCCGGGGGAGGCACATAGTGTACTGGCCACTTTATACTATAGTTCCAGTCCCAACCCAATTAGCCTTACTGTGCATAAAGTGGACTTAAAACACGAAATCAAAGTTTGAAAAAAACGACAAGAAGGTGAGAAAGCTGATTCAGCCATATTGCAGCAATTTACATCACTCGCAAGATAGTCCCGATTACTCTTTGTGCATAAAATGCCAATTTCTTCAATTATACTTCGTAAACTGCATCGGTACAGGCTACTAGGACTGTGGTGCCTCCATACTCTTTGTGAATGTTTCCTCCTCAGGTCATCACTCCTTTCCGAACCCAGTTTCTATTGCAATAGTAGCAATAACAAAAAAATAATTTGTTATGTTACTAAATAATAAGTCCTCACATTGCAATAAAGTGATCTGCTCCTGCATATTAAGTGGCCCTATATATGTCTAAAGTGTAATAATTCATTTCAAGGTAGTAACGCTTAGTTTTCTTACTGTTTAGTGTAGTGAGTCATACAAATTAGTTATGAAATTCTGATACTTTTTTAACCTACTTCTTTTCTTTTTAATTTTTAATATTTTGCATATACAGCATGCAAATTCTAATTCGATTAGTATTTAATTTGCCAATTTAAAGCAAGGGCAATAGCAAGCAGGACTGTAATAGGTGCGTACAAAATTCTCTATGGCCGATACTCGACGACACTTCGCTGGCCGATACTGTACGGTCATTAGGTTCCGATTACACGTTGTTTATAATCAATTTGCTAAACTATTTACAGGTTTTCGTATCCTTATAGAATACCGATAAACTGAATCTCACAATAAAGTCAAACACTTACCTCGAACATGCATACCAGGGCCCTAGAAATAACTTCTCTCACGCAGCCACTTGACTCTTAACAGTAACACAGGCACTGCTCTCACAATACTACTTGAAAGCGGGTGATCCCGAACTATAGCACACACAAATACATACCCATCCCTCCTACTCCCGTGAACTACTGCTATGTAGCGTCAAATGTCCCAAAAAGCAATTGGCCGATAATGTAGGACGGTCGGTACTGTAAGACTCTCCCCTATAAGCAAGAACATTTCGTATACAATTTCAAGTACTACAATGCGAAACCATGTTTTCCACACGTGTACGTATGATCGTAAAATATAATAAGTATTAATAAACAAGTGTTTACGGTTAATTACAGAAGGTTGACATTTGAACGATCGGTTTAATTATCGAAACACAGGTCATTAACAAAGTGTATGATGACGCGTAAATTAATTAGTAGTTTAATCTCTCTCTTATCCCTCCAATAGAAAGTCCATGGTCCCTATTCTATGTTAGAATATGTAATGTTGTGCCTGGATGAAAGAAAATTGTTTCAAGTCCAATATCTAGTAATTCTTGTCTTATGAACATCAACGATATTATATGCATGAGAGAGGGAGCGTTTTCTGTTCTTGACGAATTTGGGGGAGTCCAATGGATGCCCAGAAAGATCATTTCCAACCATCAAGATTAAATAGAAATTGTGATTGGTTATTTTAAGATTTCTCATAATGATTATGATCAGTGTTTGGAAGTAACTTGTTACTTGTAACACAATTACAAGAAACAGTTACTTTTTCTAGGGAATTCTAAATGTAACTAAATTCTGTGTTTGTGTGTTAGTTTTATATTTTATATTATTGTAAAATATGGGGGGTCGATCGTGCATATCACGTGTTTCCGCGCCATATTACACAAACAAATAGATGGCTCGTAAGTAATTCAAGAAAGGCGAAATCAAAATTATGAATACTTCATTACCAGCAACCTTCACCTAAAACATTTCTTACTCTTCACTCCAGAAGCAAATACACGTACAGTGGTGGAAAAAAGTTCTTCCCCATAAGACTTTAATGGCAGTAAATAATGCCGGAAAGGTAGGCAACACACATTGCACCTTTAGGTGATCGGGTGATTCAGTCTGTCTCAAGGAGCAACTCGTCTTTCATGCAATAGCCAACAGACACAGGAAATGTAGAAAAGTCACGTGACTTGTCAGGTGGAAAGTTGTTCGTCATAAAATCGCCTTTTCTCAAGCCAGGTCGCAGAACCGACAAGAGTTATAGCCTATGTCCGAAAATCATTCCCCTAAAACCGTCGAACGAAACGCTAAAATAATTCTTGCCTTAATTTTATAAGGCTACTATACTATATGTGCCGCAGTAGCTCGGTCGTTAGGGAGTTTGATTACCATGCGAGAGATCTGAGTTCGATCCCCGACTGGGGAGAATTGGAATTTTGTCCACCTGTTCAAGTGGCTCCGGCGCCCACCCAGCGTCGTATAAAATGGGTACCTGTAGGAAGCTTGGGGGGGGGAGGAGGTAAAGGCGGCCAGGGGCGTGGTGCTGATCACATTATTACCACCTTCGGCCGTAACAAGAAAGTGTGGGACCCTAACTCCGCACCCCCTACACGCCTTCATGGCTTGGTTCAAAGCACAAGGTAGCACTTTGCAGTTTTTCTTGACACAATTCATCCATGTTATATTTCATTATAAAAACCACGGCCGATATCCTGTGTGTGTGTGTGTGTGTGTGTGTGTGTGGAGGGGGGGCGCTAAAATTCAAACATGTGAGGTGATACTTTTCTCACTACTCCATTCTCAGATTCTTCGTATCAGAAATAAATCTTAATTCCACACACTGAAAATGTATCACTTCCTACATCTTAGCACGCAAATATCTAGCAGCAGGTAGGCAAACTGTAGGTGCATTCGCGATTAGTCTTACTGTGCATAAAGTGGACTTAGACACCATATCAACCAACCAACACAATCCCGTTATTGTCCAGATTATTGAAATAAGAAGCTTCGTCGCGAATAACATAAGCAGGAAGACAATGTGAAATTACCGAACAGAAACAGAACCTAAAACCTAGAACGGCTAGATTGGATTAAATCGACGATACAGCACGCGTTCTGAAATGAAGAAGAATACGAAAGTTGAAGGACCTCGATACACACACACACTTTTCCTCCCCTCAATGGTAAGATATCTTTCTTTCAGAGAAGGCTTAACGTAGGCCTTCAAGGCCACGACGAGAAAGCGTTTTACATGCAATGGCGGAACCGAAACACAGGTCTAGTTTGATATGAAAGCTGTGTTCCTCCTTATTTCGTACGTCATTGATAACAGGAACACGGGCCTCGCCTGCTCACCCTAGTTTCGCAGAGCAGACGCCTGTTTGCCACCCTTTGGTTCAGTGACCTTCGCTCGTAGTTAGCAAGAGTGAATGACTCACCAGATACCTGTTGCCTGTGAGCTTATACAAGAATAGATATTTCGTTAGCGTCTGTAAGTATTGTTTCATCTTCAGTTATTATCAGTTAACGTTCGAATTGTTTCCTAATTGTTACGTTATTTATAAATTAGTTCTCGAGAGTGAGCTTTCTATCTATTTGCACGGGGGGGGGGGGGTATACAGCCTGCATGTATTATTTTTTCCTGAAACAAGAAGAAATTCAAAGACAAAAAAAAGAGTCGTAAAAGAGTAGTTAACAAAAAAAAAAGAAGAAAACGAAAATGTAAATGTTTAAATAAATTATTGTATAGATCGAGTGAATAATATTTTCTCACGGGGCCTCCTCGATGGCGTAATGATAACGTCGTCACCTTATAATCAAGGGATCCTGGGTTCGATACACGGTGGATGCACGTAGTAGTTCGTATGCCATTTTAAACTGAAGGTCCAGTCCAGATTAGCTTATCTGTGCAGAAAAAATAAAAAAGAAATTGTCACAGTGTAAGAAAATTTAATGTTCAACCACATACAAAAGGGAATAATTTATTCCATGTTGGAGTTCACATTTATAGCCAACACAATTATGGATCGCAACGTATTTTCTAAGATCCATTTTAATTATACGTGCATGATAAAATAACAGAAGTTGAGGAAAGAGAAAGTCAAGTGAAACACAGATGTCTTCTCCAGAATTTCAAATCTCGTTACGTAAGGTTCTGGGTTGAAGTCCCGGGCAGGCATGACTTTCTTGTTCTTGCCGTTTTATCTGCTTTATTTCATCATAAATCGTCGTTATGGTTTACCTACAGGGGAAGAATAATGACAATTGCCAATACAAAGCCAATAACGAACAGAACAACACAGTAGCGTACGCAGGATTTCATCAAAGGGGTGTTATATATAAAACTTGTTCGAAATTCACATTACCATTGTTTTATGATACTTTGATTAAATAATAATTCTCATAATTAAATAATAATACTTATAATTAATTAATTGAATTACTAATAATAATACTACTAATACCACTACTACTATTAAGTAGTAGAGATCTACATAAATATAGTATTTATGAAAGCAATAAAACGAAATTAATTTCTAGTAATTCGATTTTTAACAAATTCTAGAGCATTTTTTCTTTCTTACGAAATAATTGTCTACTCAACGAGATGAGACATTTTAAGTGTGAAGAAAATCCATAAAAACAAGAAAATATATTAAAATAAATTGAAATAATCAAAGTACGGAACTCATCCAAGAAGCTGCGGGGGGTCTGGTCAGTAGGGCATCTGACAACCATGCGGGAGATCCGGATTCGATTCCCGGAATTGGTTGGAATTTTTCCGGCTTTGTCGCCGCATAAATATCCCCGATAATTCAAATTTGGATTGTCTCACTGTTGTTACCAACATAACATTTTACAATAGTTAAGCTTATTGTCGTTTGAATTCAGAAATTCAAACGTGCCGCGGGAAGGCGGACTGGTGACTGAGTTATTCTTGTCGGCCTAGCCATTGTCTATACATTAGCCAAGTTCAACGAACCAAGAACTTTCTTTAGTTAATGCTCATTGTTCACACACAAAAATACATGATCATTGAACATTGTTGCAGCCGAGATACAAAACAACTTTTTTGCTCTTTAAAATCATAGTTGCCCTTATATATTATTTTCAAGAATTCGTGTTTATTTTCAAGGCATTCACTCTTAAAGACGCGTGTTTGGAATGCTGTGCTTTTCTCCGTGCCGCATGGGAATAATAATTCAAATTATTATTATTATTAGTAGTAGTAGTACTGCCGCAGGTCCTTGACAGTGATAAATTGGTCATTTTTATTTTTTCCACAGCATTTTTCATAATATTTCAAAAGCTCAAGGGGGGTTTAAACCCCGTAACCCCCCTTGCGTACGCCACTGGCACTCAATTAGGCAGATGTCAAGAAAGAAACAAGACTTTACAGTGTCTCCGTCTCTCGGTTTCTCGAATTGAAAATTGATCTCCCGTTCTCGGTCTCGGCTAGTTAAATATAGAAATCGAAAAAAGTATGTGAAGATACATATATTTCATATATCCCGGTTTTATAGGAGATTTCGTGAGAGATGAAATAAGTACTCTTCGATCATGTTTATTTTTATTAGTTTTGTTAAGTAACATCACTTTTCTTCCTAGTCGCGGACGAGTGACCATTACATGAAATTAATGACGAAATACTCAAACACCTGTGACAAGGACGGTACTCAAACCCGGTACTTTGGTGACGAGATCGAAGGTTGACCACTTAATGAGCTTGCCCACCGAGTCTGCTTAATGTTGCTTGTGTCAGGTAATTCGAAATAACTGTCAATATCCCACATTCATTATCATTTGTTTCATAATTTATCTTATTGATGTTATTAACCTGAAGTCGAAGAAATAGTTGAAAGGCAATAATGGAAGATGGAATGTCTCTGATGTTACTTCGTGTCGAATAATATGACGTGATATTATGATATGAATATATTAATAATATAATATGTCTAGTCATTCCATTGATTGATCCCAATTACGCACACAAAATATGGTATAATGTCCACTCCTAACCAACCTCCGTGGCGGAGTGGTTAGCACAGCGCGCTACGACAGCATGGGTCCCTGGTTCGAATCTCGGCTTTGCCATGGGTGTTCTTGGTGAGTGTCCGTTAGTCAATGTCATCATATCATTACTCATTACTCATCTTCATCGTCGCTATTTGCAAAAAGTGAAAGAATAGCAACACTAAATAACAAAAATCCAATCAGATTGAACATCTTCACCGATTTAATTCTATACCGTACCAAATTCCCAGTTTATTACTGCATCTTGCTTCATTTTACAGCATCTCAATTGTTTTCCGATTCGAAAAAAACTGGAATGTTGATCAGTTGATTGTGCATTGTTTCATTGTTTCAATTCTTTAATTAACGTCGCATTGATTAGTTTTAGACCAATCGTGACAGAGGGAATCGAGAGCACAAAGGAAGGGGAAAAGACAAGTTAGAGACCACGCCTCTCTTTAAAGGTAGCATTCCGTGAATACGACTGAAGTGACTGCAGAATATTGTGGATAAAATTTGTTTCGCTTTTTTCTTTTATTTCTGTTTCAGTTATTTTACTTCGCTTTTCTTCTACCACTCGTGTTAAATGTGTCTGTGAGTAAACTCGTGAAATGGACGATGGGACAAAAAAATCTATGCCTCTCCCACGGTTCGAAACTGTGACCACAAAATATTGTCTTATTTTTAAAATTTACGCTAAATATGGTTTCACTCGTGTCTTTCTCAAGGCGTTCCATTACCTCTCCGATGACGTAGTGGTAACGTCTTCGACATGCAATCAAAGGCTTCCGAATTCAATACCAGATAGAGAAACAATTAGCGTGTGGCAGATCTTGTTAAGAAAACAGTTGCTAAAATGTTCTTCTTGAGGCCACGTAGCACCCAGCTGTTGTTTGTTGTTGCTGGGGCATGAGTCATGTGACTCGGACTCATGCTATCAATGCTCAATCCTTCCCGAGAACTCAGATCCACCAGACAAACTTAAGCGAATAATTTGTTATTTGGGTTGCATAAACATCAGGCTTTAAGACGTTACGAAATTCTAGGTTCCGTGGCCCAGGTAATTCTTTCTCCGACTGTACACATAATGTTTAGTCATGGTGTAGAAAGATAAACCTTTAGTGCTATACACAGCTTGAAAGACAGATTAAGAATATCTATGACCGGTTTCTCATTCTGTGAAATTATAATTCTAGAGTTTAGAAGCACTCAAAAATCTTTCATATAACAAAATTTACAGCAGAACTATGCATTAAAGTAACGATGCACTCGATTGGATTAAAATCATATTATTTTTATAATTATATAGGCAGTATGAGAAATAGTAGTGATAAATCAAAAGTTCTATGTTACTAAAATTTGTTTGACTCTTTACATTCGATTTGTCCTTGTGTGTAGATTAGCATTATGAATTTAGGAATCTTGAGTTAAGGGCATAACTTTTCTAGTTCAATAAAAACTATGCTTCCATTTGTATGATGGAATTCTGAAATATTATTTTACTTTTTGACTTCGTTGCTTCGCAAGATTTGTTGGAACTTACGAATGTACTTCTCAAGTAGAGAGATTGCCTGTTTCCAAATAATACATATCACTTTGTTTGAGTGCTTTTTGATTGAGAGCTTCCTTCGCATTTTGCCACTTAACCATTACGTATATTGCACTCTTTATTACAACACTTTGATTTTAGCTACTGTACGTAATAATCTTCCATTTAGGATATGGAAAAGTTTCTTCCTTCATTTTATGTTGATTTATATCAGTTTCGTAATATATATATATAAAGTGTGTCAATTTTAGATATCATTTTCGATTGCCATCTTAATTTCGGAAAACAATATTAAAGTAATGTGATCACTTCCGAGAAATTTATGTACGGTATATACCGTAGTAATGTTTGATTATACCATACATTCTGGACTGAAGTTGATGGAGTATGACTTCCTTACCTTGAATATTTAATTCGGTTAATGTAAAGGACAAAATAGACACGTGGCAGCTTACTTGCTGTTTGTTGGAACTGCATTTCAGTGCATAAAGTGTTCAGTCCGTGTACAAAGTTTCGAAAGTTTTCGAAAAGTAAGTACTTCCCATATAAAACTGTGAGATTGAATTTATGTTTCGTATCTTATTTTATTTCAAGACTTTGATTTTTTTCCAATAAGTAGTAATTATTCAAAGGTTCGACACTATTCGTATTTGCTTCGTTTTAGTTTCTTCGAAATTGAAATATATTTTCTGCCTTATTTAACGTAACAATATTGACAACTAACAATTAACTGCAACAAAATAAACATACAAGAACGAATCTTACATTTTAATAGGTATTTTATATATATAGTGGTTTTCAGATCGTGAAGGCACAATGGGCTCTCATGTACAATGCTTTTCTTATGGGAAAATAAAACGCGCTATTGCCAAATATGTCGAATTTGATATTTACGTGAAGTAGAAAAAATTACAGTAAGGTAGAAACTTTTATGTAGAACACAATGGCGTATTCGAAAATTCTTAACTTTATTTCATATTATTTTAAAATAATTAAAATGCAAGTTTTCATTGAAACCAAATTTTGAACATCTTTTCTATTCAAAACGTTAAATCATGCTGTAAAATCGGAGAAATTGTTACAAAGAAAATCGACACTACTATGCAGTTGTCACTAGTGACGCTGGTGCTGAAATTTTGGCAATATTTTTAAAAAAGATGTCCTTAAAAAATAAATTGTCGAATAAAATGTTCGGATTTTTTATTGGCTCAGTGGAAAATGTCATCTCTGGCCAAATTTCGTTTTATGAGTCTCCGTAAAAACTCTCAGCGACAAAGTTGTAAAAATAATAATGAAATTATTTTTTGTTTTCACTCAAAGGTCCCCAGAGGAATTACGTCCTGTAAATGCAGTTTGTTTTCAAGTCGGTCAGCGCACGATATAAGGCGACGCGCTGGCGTGAGTCTTAGTCATACTCAGGTGTTATGAGTTCGTACGTGCCCAACAGTTCAGTTACGTTTTAACACTCTTGCTGGTCTGGTAAAGTGCTGTGTGTCGAAATTTTGGTGATTTTTAGAAGTGGTTCATGAAGTGATTAATAGCGTCCTAATCTGTAAGTCTTCAGTCATCATAATCGATCGCAGGAAAAAGGGTGAGAGAATTAGCAGAGGGAGAGAAAAACTATTTTAAGAATGTTAGAATATTTAAAGTAAAAGATCCCTGGACTTAGTGAATCGTTCATTCGTATCATTCTAAAGAATGATGGGATCGGAACCAGTCACTTTGCAATTAATTGCTGGGTGATGTAAGTTATTCATCATTCATCCTCTGATTAGAGCACTCGTCATTAGCATGACGAGTTAACGCTTGGCAATACGAAAGGTACAAATAAGATTAAGGATCTAAACTGCAGAAAAGACAATGGTCACTCGTTGGGTTTTCTGAACCTTTGAACCTGAATCATGGCTGGGTGTTAGGATAGTTACCTGTCTATCTGATGAATGAAGATAATTATAATGAATAAAATATACGAAGTCCTCTGTTGGCTTCTCTCTCGGTTGACCAGAGCGTCGTCTCACTTCTGCCCCACTGCTCTCCTAACCTCTTCCTCCTTCTCAATCCCAATCCAAAGTCCGTCCCCTCTCAGCTTGTCTCCTTTCTATATCCCTAGGCCATGGAGCTCTTCCACCATGCCGAATCGTGTTTTTAATTGCCACTATGCAAACCGCTGACTCCATAGGCAGAAGAAACTACCTGTTTCCTGGACAGCTCAGGAGGTTTGCATAGCACAATACTGTGCATTGTTTACATGCCTCAGAGACTGAGACAACTGATAAAAACAACTGAATGCCCTGGTCAACGTGTAGCATTCAAAGAGGCTTTATAAAATAAACATATAATCTTAGGGATTGATACGTTCTACCGCCGTGGAGAAAATTTTCCATGTTGAAAATTTAAAAAGTCAAGTCGCAAGACATGACGCAGGTTCTCCAATTCCATATATTTTCTTAGAAAAAAACAAACATACAAAATATAAAAACAACAAAAATAAAATTAATTACATAACATAGCTTTCTTTGTTTTCCTAACCCCAAAAAAAATATTCCGTTACCTAAAACCTTACAATCGATAATAATAAGTACGCATGTCGATATGATATTTAAAAAAAATATTATGTATCATTACATGACTGGTATTTACATACGTTCATGTCTTTATATGATATAACTTGCGACGTAACACAATTGTGAGTACGTAGCCTTTTGATGTAGGATTGCTCATTTCTACGGGTTCGCGAGCGCTCGGTCGTTTGTCTTTTGTCCATCGCCATCGCGATGGCAAAGCTTGACTTCCAGCAAATGTAAACAAAGCCTGCAATTAGCCGACGTGTTTTCGCAAGGAAATCCATAGTTCACAATGTTTCTATGGAATTGAGCCCGATGTTGACCCTTCAAATATGTTTCGAGAACTTAAAAAAGTTTATAAGTAAGTACACGAAAGCGTGGATTCTCACATATGTAAGTGAAATCGTAAATAAGCATGTAGAACATATATAAAAATAGACGTAATATGATGCATTGAATCTTGGTATACAAGTGTTCGCAGTAAACTTGTCACAAATACACATATCATTGTTTCTGCATGTAGAAAAGCCTGGGTACACCAAAATGTAATACGTTTTGCTTAATCTATAGCCACTTCACTTATTACCAAATGAAAGGAAAAACGTTGTTATGCACTGTTTATATCAAATCTTCCCTTCGTTGCAAGCCCAATAAGCCTCCACAAATATATAAACTGTCATGGCTATTTCGTTTATTCCTATGTATGAGTAGAAAGTATTCGATGCACATAATTATTTACACTGAATAATAAAACTGTTGCAGGCAAAAAAACCAGAAAATCAAAATAACATTCGATTTTCTTGACTATGTTTTTATGTACTGTAGTAGAGCCTTGTAAATACTGTTGATATATAACTGCACAAAAAAAATAGTGCAAGTGTCAAAAACTGTCTGCTCTGATTAGTAGACATGAAAAATAAAACTTCACATAATATTCATGTGTAAAATGTGTCACTTAGTATGTTCCATCTTGATGAAACAAAAAATAACTGCTTGTAATGAACATATGCTTAAAACATTGGCATAATAAAGCATACTTCCTGAAATGTTCGAAAGTGCTGTAGGAATGCCTTGCTATTATTTGCATATTCGTTTGGCTATCCGTTGTGAAAATTTCTTCTCAAAAAAATATACACTAGTTGTTGCTAGCGCTGGCTAAATGACACAACTGGTGCTTGTCGCCTCCTTGTATTATGATGTAAAATATAATGCATGTTTAAACTGGCTAGCATGCATGGTATGGAACTGAACATATGAAGAAGTGTTATGGAAAAATGTTTTTTGTTCCATGATGCATGGGAAACATCCACATAAATACACATGGTATAAGCTTGCATGTGCATGTGTGAGGAAACACTGAAGCACAATTTGAACAACAACTCTGTATTTATTGTTGTAACCAAAACTGCTGCTTGTAGGTTATCTGTTCTCTCTGCTTCTCTTCTTCTTTTGTATTACTTGTCTTCTTAACTTAGTTTGGGGCAATGTAAAAGGTGGAACAAATTACCCGTACAATTGGGAGATGGGGACAGCGACAGCGAGAAGGCTTGCAGACTCGCTTTTTGCCGTGTTCGGGCGACTTCGGGTACAGTTCAGGTGGGTTCCGTCGGAATAGCGGAGGGGGGGTATTGTTGCTTCGAACAACGGGCAAAAGGATTCTCCTGCTAGGACGGTAAAATTACAACGGACGGAGGAAGAAAATGGAGCGCTATGATTCGCTGGCTCGCTGCGTGACGCCTTAATGTTGACAAAACTTTAAATTACTACAAACAAGGTTTAGTAAGAGCTGCAAGAGTCGAAAGAGAGTCAAGGACTTTTGAAATGATGTCGTAGGCGGGATGGAGGAAAAAAAATGTCGCGCTCTGTCAGCGTGGCTGCAAAACTCGAACACTTCCGTGATCGCATAATAACAAAGACTTGGGAAGGTGCTAGAAAAATAAAAGACTAATAAACCTTCCATAAAATACAATCAGATCTTAATAATGGATTATAACTTAAAAGGGAATACGTAATAAATATAATATAAATTCTAGGCAAACGTATAATCGTAAAAAATATGATCAGTAAAAGATACAACAGGTTCGGAAACCTGAGAATTTGGCTTACTTTCTGCTTTTTGAGTAAAACTTGGAACTTTCTCGACTTTTTCTGTTGACTGATTTACAAATAAATCTTTAACTTTTACAATTGGCTGGACACAGGGCGAACTAATCAATTCACTTTCAATTTTGCGGCTATTTTGAACAAAACCTGGACCCTTGCTTACGGCAAACTTCTGAACTCTATCTTTAACAGATACAATATTCTTAGGCAAATCTAAAACGTCGTCTTTGGTAGCTAAACTATTTCGGGATGGATCGTGAACTTCTTCTTTTATACTTTGCTGAATAATAACGGACTGAAGAAGGGGGGGTATTGGCGGTTGAATTGTTTTAACGGTACCACTTCAACAATCGATGCAACGTCATCGTAAAGCTGGTCCATGGACGGTGAATCATTTTTAAGTTCACTTAACGCTAATTCGTTGGTACACTCATGGTCATAAGTAATATATTTCTTGACATCTACAGTAAAAAATTACGAAAATAATAAAAATACTAATAATAAATGTTGTTAATAAGAAACTTGTAATAATAATATGAGGATAGTCAAAGGAGTTTTTCAACAGATAAATAAAATTTGAAGCTTTTACGTATGGAAGAAATCCGTTTAACATAACTAAAATCGCAATGATTTTCATGTTGCTTAGGCAACAAAACAAACAGTTCTTCAAAGCTAACACGTACTTTAAGCCTGCCTAGTTTAAATTAGTAGTTATTTTAACTCAATTTATTTATTTCTGATTATAGGCTCAATTTATATGTTTAATTCATTTATCTGATATAATTTATTTATTCTCTAAATTTTTTTAAGCACTGTTTATCTTATCTTATTTTAAATTTTACTCCAAACTTATGTTATTGAATTTCAGGTGTTATCTTTATTTTTTAATACTTAAAATCAATCAAACCGCACTGAGGTACAAGGTAATGGAAAAAATTGAGACTGATTTACTCCTGACTACCTAAAATAAAATAATTATTATTATTTATGCTATCTTTAAATGCATTAAAATACTAACATCACTAAAACTTGAAGAATCTTTAATTCACTCAACTCATTCTAAAATATGCTTAGCATATTATTGTGGCAAAGCTTGAAACAAAAACCGTTGAGGTTTAACCATAATCATTCTGCGATGGCAGAATGGATTTCCAGGATTTTGGTCTAGATCCAATATCCGAAGGAAAATACTTGTTATCGGGGCGCAAAAAAAATCTTGACGTCCAAGTCTACATATTCATATAAAATAAATATTCTCAATAACTGGCGCTTAAAATAAAACTTTGCTAATATAATTATATACCTTCTTCTGAAGTGTAACTATAAATTTTTAGTGATGTACTTGCTGAGCTAGTATTTTTTTTAATACCGCAAAAACTTTTTGTGCCTAAGGCACATTATTAAATAATAAGTCTGCTTTTTTTAACATTTAATATTATTAGTGACATTTTTAATATAATTGAATATTATGTTACCTGAGTGAAATTTAAAATATTAAACCTGTTACTTATATGAATTTTCATTTTTAGTGACCATTATCCATGCGTGAGTCCGCGTTGTCCTCCTGATGAACTTCATCTTCATCTTGACCTGTCAAGTTCTCTTTGCCTTCACCGTCATCTGGCGCATAATATTTTTTGAGTGTCTGGACAGCAATAGAGTGCACTATTGTCTTTCTTCGCTTGTTTTGGAATAAAAACCCGAAAAGCACCGTGCTGTACCAATTTTATGGGTGCTGTCAAAAATTAATACCTCATCAACTGGTTGAAATTTGATCTGTTTCCTCTTCCGATCATATTTTTTCTTCAATTCAACGTGTCGCTTTGCCAAGTTATCCGTAGCATTGGTTCTTGCTTTTTCCAATAGTCGAAACCGTACATCATTCTCCACATTTTCACAGCTTGGTGTGTGTAATGCAAGCTCCCAGGGCAAAGTAGGTTGAAATCCATGTACTTAGAAGAATGGGCTATACCGAAAATTCGGATTTTTTGTAGTGTTATAACTGAACACACTTGGTTGTAAATATTGGACCCAATCAGTGTGTTTTGAATTAACATAACACTTCATTATACTCTGTAGTACGCCGTGATTGCGTTCCGAAAGCCCTATAGAATTATGTAAACCTACTGGCGAAAACTTGATGGTTATTCCCAATTTATTGCCAAGTTCCTGAAAAAGCTTAGATTTGAATGCTGAACCACGATCGGTATAAATATCTTGAGGCGTTCCATAGCGTAACACTATATCCTCATACACAAATTCAGCTGCTGTACTGGCCGTACAATCCGCAAATGGTTTGGCTATTAAGTATCGCGTCCCAAAATCTGTTGCGTCAATTATGTATCGGTGACAAAGATTGGACGAAGGAGGATATGGACCTGAAAAGTCTAGGCAAATCCGCTGGAATGGCTTCTGTTCGGGAAAAGTACAAAGTTCGCCTACTGGTGGACCTGGACGGCGTTTATTCTGCTGGCATGTAATGCATTCCCTAATTTTCCTTTGTATAAATAGTTTCAAATTCGGAAAATAAATTCGTGGTAATGCAACATTGTAACACTTGGTAAATCCAAGATGAGAGCCTCCTATGGGTGAAGCGTGGAGTGTCTCAATCACAGAATCACAGAATCATGTAACGTCATTGGAATGCATAACAATTTCCTGGTAGTGGCTCCTAATTTCTCCTGTCTATATAGTAAACCATCTTCCAAAACATGATGATAAACATGCCTCTGGATGGATAAAGGTTGTGTTCCATCGTCCCTATCTGGGTCCTCTAAAATTTTAATAATTGGGCCAAAAAGGAATCCTCTCTCTGATGTTCCGCGACATCTGTGGTTGCATCAAACAATGTAAGTGTCCTGGGTTCGGGAATGTCCTCTTCAACGTTGCCATCCTCTATATTTTCTCCACATTCTCTGCTGAGAGGATGGGCGATGTTCTCCGTAGTTTTGACATGTATAGGAGTGAATGAAAAATCCTCCAAAAGGTTACTCCATCGAAGAAGCTTTGAGCTTAAATTACTGGATGTCCTAATATACGTAATTGCTTTATTGTCCGTGTGCAAATCGAAATGGCGTCCCACAAGAAAAAATCTAAATGATTTGAGAGCATATAAAATTGCTGTTGATTCTTGTTCAATTACACTCAATCTTTTTTAAGTGTCCGTCAAAGTTCTACTACAGTATGCACATGGCAGGTATTCTCCTTTTGCATTTGGCTACATCAATACGCCACTGACAGCATGAGATGAAGCATCGGTAAAAACCTTGGTGTTCTTCGCTGGATCGTAAGGTAAAAAAACAGGTGCAGTAATTAGTGCTTCTTTAAATTTTTCAAATTCTGATTGTTGTTCAGGACCCCATGTAAATTTCTTACCTTTACGGATTAAACCTTGTAATGGTGATGCAATGTCAGAAAAATGTTTGACGTACTTCCTCACGTAGGTGCAAAGACCTAAAAACATTTTAACCTTTTTTGTGGTGGTAGGAATTTTATAATTCTTAATGGATGATAGTATCCTATCGCTGATACGATACCCATACCTGCCCACATTGTGTCCTAAAGCAATTGTTTCGTAGTATCCAAATGAACATTTAGGCACAGCCAATTTTAATCCGGCAGATCGTAAACATTGGAACATTTTTTCTAGATTCACCAACATCCTTAAATGTGTTAGCAATTACAAACATGTGATCAATATAAAAGGCAAAATTATTATCATTCATACCCGCTGTAGCGAGCTGGACACACCGGGTCATCGCCACGGGAGATGTCACATGTCCCATAGGTGTAAAATTCATAGCAAATTGTCCCTTGGCTGGTATAGTAAAGGCAGTGTACATTGTATTTTTTTATTCTTCTGCTAAAGGAACCTGAAAGAATCCTTGTTTTAGGTCTGCACTACAGTAGTAGCTCTTACCGGCCATATTATGTAATATTTCTGAAATGTTTCCTATTGAAACAGCATCGAAAACAGACCTGGCATTAAGTAATCGAAAATCTTGCACCATGCGATAAGCTCCTGATTTCTTCTTAACAAGAAATACTGGGGAATTGTAGGGAGATGTAGTAGGACTGATGACCCCTGCTTCTGGCAAGTTGTCAATTTGCTGATTAATTTCCGAACGCAGGTGTACAGGTATAGGTAGGCTGGGACGTGAAATTCAGAATCGTCTTTTAACTTTATACGATGCGTATAATTTGTGGCACAACCAATGTCCTGCTCAGACCATGAAAACACATCTACATACCTCTCTAATAATTGTGTAAGTTGCAACTTCTGATCGGGTTCTAATGCTGGATTAATATCAAATTTAGTAATGTCGTGCACTGTTTTTGTCATGGTGCCAGTTTCCTTGGTCACCATAACGTTAGGTCCTTCGTCACCTGCAGTATGACGCGAAGCTGGGACTGGATTTTGCCATGCCTCTGCGGTACCTAAGCGTGCCCCTTTCCTAATTTTAATTTTACAAGAATTTGGGTTAGTAATCCAAATTAAAAATGACTCCGGATTTACAATGGCTCGAGACACCATTAAGCCTGTGTCCATTTGAAACTGTAAATCTGGTTCTAAATAAGTTAAATTCTAATTACTAGAATTTGTCAATTTGACAGGAATACACAAATCAGCCCTAGGTTTAATTCTAATTTGTCTGGAAGTTATAAATTCTGGCACATATAAATTCCTGATCAGACTAGCAACTTGTATGGATACGTCAAAGGTTTTTCTGTGTTCCGTCCTTAGCTTGTTCCGCGGAGGAGTTCCAAATCTCCTCAATGTGAGTCGATTTTGTTTAAAATCCAAATTTGCTTTATGACCCCTTAAAAAATCATTACCCAAGATTGTCCCATGTTCAAAATTTGGAATCATCCGAAATGGATGGGTAAAATTGCGGCCGTTTATTGCAAATGTTAACAGGACAATCTCTTTAATTTCAATTTGTTCCTTTACTACTCCCCTTATGGCCGTATGAATTTTAAAACGTTTGGCAGTTGAAGGAATACCTCGATCACTAATAACTGATACGTGGCTCCTGGAGTCCACAAGAAACCTCTGGCGTTGTCCCCCTATCACTGTGTTAATGTAAATTAATTCCTCATAGGAAAAAGTACAGACTGAAATTTGCTTTCGTACAAAATCTGCACATACGTCTCTTCTATGGGCAGTCACCGTTCGTTTAAAGCCTCCTTGTTCTGAAAACGGCTGCCGAGTGATTGGGATAGTTACAAATAGAGCAGCGTGGTCTCCCCCGTTGCTCTTCCCTATCTCCCTGGCCTCGCCCTGCTGAAGACGAGGAACCCGGCGAGTTCTGTCCGCGGAAGTTTCCACGTCCTCGCCATTGTTGGGTATTGCCATATCGCCTATTGCGATCTGAATTGTTATTATTATTGGAGCGTGCATTTCTATACTCCCTATTATACTGTGGTCGTCTATTATTATTACCCCGGTAGGAACCTCTATAATTATTTCCTGACTGATAATTATCTCTATATTATGGTTCTCTAAATTGTCTCTGTCCAGATGAGTCGGTGCCAGGGTGCTGTTTTTGATTGTCCATGCGATCCAGTCTAAAAATAAGACTAGCTAATCTAGCTTCCAAACCAGTTTCCTGAGCCTGGACTTGAGCCTTGTTACTTTGAGGAATGTTTGCTAATTTTAATTGTTCGAACTCCTTCTGCAAGGCATTGAATCTTGCATCGATCTCTGAAGTAGGTCGCAATTGTGCAGACTCAGCAGTAGCCAGATTGTTATTCTGCAATAAAATCTGCTGCTGTTGCGAAAGTGTTGGTGCGATGTTCAAAGGAAGGAATAAACTATCCCTTTGATCTTCGCACTTCAGCTCTTTCAACTTGCGCTGTCTCATCAAGAACTGGAGCTTTTCAAAGAATTTTAAATCCTTAAGCAACCCATGCACTGACTCGTATTTTTTATGATGGATATCTTTCATGTAATCCACCTGCAATCCTAAAATAATTTTTTTGATCTGCTGTTGAACGCCCATTTTGGAATCCGCTTTAAGTAAAAGTAACTGCTTGTCCCGAACATAATTTGTAACTGGTTCAGTTTCCTTATGTAACCTGTATCGAATCTGTTCCTCGATCTGGAGTTGATCCAAGGACCCTGTAAATTCGTCTTTAATTTTTTGTCTTATATTCTCGTAAGAACTATCTTGGTTTTCTCGGACATATTTCCAAGCCTGATACCATCGTAACGCTGGCCCGGCCAAAAGGGCTGGGAACATTTCCTGCTTTCTGGCGCTGTTCCAACCATTTAAAATGGCAAGGCTATCTACTTTATCTAAAAATTTTGATACATCTTCCCCGGCTATCCCTTGAAATGGGATACCCTCTAAAATTTTTGGGGGAACAAACTGAGACAGAGCCATAGTTGCAAATTGTGTTGCGCCTAAATCTCTAAACTGCTGACAGTGTTGCTCTAATTGCTTTTCATATTCCTGTTTTTCTAATAATTGTCGCTGAAGGCGTCTAGTTAATATCGGGCTACGTTTAAATTTGGGGGTTGAACTTGCAGTTGGACCGTTGACATCTAAGCTCAAACTTGTAGTCCCTCGTGCTATATCTAATAACTGGTCCAAAGTTTCATCGAGTTCATCAGCAAGGTGAAAGCTCGACATCTATCATGGCATATATAATATAAAATTCCCACCCGGTTAAAAAAAAACCTTTAAGCCCTATGTATTTCCAAAATAAAATATGGCAAGGACATACTAAAAAAAACTAAACAAGTTAGCAAAGATTTTGGGGTGAGGTTAATTTTAAAACTGGTTATTGAAACTATTCTTTCAATTTTCATTTACTTCATGGTGAAATAAATGAAAATCCCAGTACCTCGACCACGTATCAAAACGGAGATAGAGAGAAAATTTCAAAGCTAACAATTGACTGCAACTCTTTTCATTTCCGAAAAGAAATGAAAAGGCCGAAGCACTCTACCACGTATCAATTTTTGGGGTGTGGTTAAATTTTAAACTGGTTAACCAACTCTTTTCATTTCTGAAAAATGAAAAGACCCACTTATCTCTACCACGTATCATTCTAAAGAATGATGGGATCAGAACCAGTCACTTTGCAATTAATTGCTGGGTGATGTAAGTTATTCATAATTCATCCTCTGATGAGAGCACTCGTCATTGGCATGACGAGTTAACGCTTGGCAATACGAAAGGTACAAATAAGATTAAGGAACTAAACTGCAGAAAAGACAATGGTCACTCGTTGGGTTTTCTGAACCTTTGAACCTGAATCATGGCTGGGTGTTAGGATAGTTACCTGTCTATCTGATGAATGAAGATAATTATGATGAATAAAATATACGAAGTCCTCTGTTGGCTTCTCTCTCGGTTGACCAGAGCGTCGTCTCACTTCTGCCCCACTGCTCTCCTAACCTCTTCCTCCTTCTCAATCCCAATCCAAAGTCCGTCAACTCTCAGCTTGTCTCCTCTCTATAACCCTAGGCCATGGAGCTCTTCCTCCGTGCCGAATCGTGTTTTTAATTGCCATTATGCAAACCGCTGACTCCATAGGCAGAAGAAACTACCTGTTTCCTGAATAGCTCAAGAGGTTTGCATAGCGCAACACTGTGCATTGTTTACATGCCTGAGAGACTGATACAACTGAGAAAAACAAGTGAATGCCCTGGTCAACGTGAAGCATTCAGAGAGGTTTTATAAAATAAACATACAATCTTATGGATTGATACGCATTGTTAGTGAACTTTGTAAGGTGGCTGGTGTCAGTAGGCGTACATTCTTTAGATTAAGAAATGAAAGTAAGAAAGGCTCAACGTTACACACCGGAAAGAAAGAGTCACTGGACTAAAATACAAATCCAGCAGGGAAGTGGAATATAATGATTTCATTCGTAGTGCCATAACACGCAAATTTCATGCATTTCTGTTTAGAAATGTTCCCCCAACAATTCAGTCTGTGATGAAGGAAGTTAACGACGATAAAGATTTGCCAAATATTACATATTCGACTTTCTAACGTTTGCTGCAAGAAATGGGGTTTGAATTCGAAAAGCGAGGAAATAAGGTTTTTTTGATTGAAAGAAACGATATTATACTTTGGCGACATTCATATTTACGAAAAATGAGACAATTTAGGAATGAGAGACGGAACATTGTTTACTTAGATCAAAGTTGGATAAATGTAGGGCATACTGTGTCTAAAGTTTGGAAGGACAAAAAAATAGCAACACCCAAGGATGCTTTTCTGGCCGGGTTGTCTACAGGTCTGAAAGGCCCTACCGTTCGAGGACCACGGTTTGTTTTGTTGCACGCCGGTGGTTAGATGGGGTTTGTACAGGGAGCGAAACAAGTATTTTTAGCAAAAAAAAAAAAAAAAAAAAAATCTGCCGACTACCATGACGAAATGGACAGTGTTAGGTTTGAATAGTGGTTCAAAGATCAACTATTACCTAACATTGAACCAGGAACAGTAATTGTTATGGACAATGCATCCTATCACGGTAGGAAAAGAGAAAGTATTCCCACCTCAGAAAACCTTAAGGAAGATATTAAGTCATGGCTAACGTCAAAAAATATACCCTATTCTGACGATTCTCTTAAAAGAGAATGACTGAGTATTGTAAATTCTGTGCGAGAGAGATTCAATATTAATAATGTGGACTCGATTGCAGAAGAGCATGGAGCAGTTGTTTGTAGGTTGCCTCCATACGATTGTGAAATTAATCCAATTGAAATGGTATGGAGTCAGATAAAAGGACATGTTGGACGACATAACATTAGTTTTAAGGTGAAGGAAATGCAACGTTTGAAGACAGCGCATTTGAGTCAGTCACCCAGGAGCAATGATGTAGTTACTGTAGGCACGTTGCAGGGATTGAAAATAATGTGTGGAAAGCGGATCAACTGCAGGATGACATTCAACCTCTAATCGTTAGGTTAAAGAGCAGTTCTTCCAGCAGTGACGAGACAAGTTCTGATGACGGCAGGAGTAAACAGTCCGAAGACTCACCGATGGAGGGTGTTACAGAACTGTCCGATTAAGGTAACACTTATTATATAACATTTGCGTTAAATACAGTATTACTGTATTAACGCATTAGACAAATGAATGTTACTTTATGAAATAGATTAATTATGCTTTCATTTCATGAGTCTCCCCATACTTTGTTAACTCCGGTTCATAATAACAACAATAATAATAATCATGGAAAATTAACAACTATAACAAATGTAACAACAACTGTAACAATATACAATACATACAAAATGTTTATTGTGAAAAGAAGCAAGAGCGGTAATCCCGGCTAGCACACCTTACATGGCAACACCACGCGGTTTCTCCATAAGAGCCACTGTGCCTTCACGATGTGAAAACGACAATAGTTCAATGCTTCCATTTGTCTGATGGATTTCTGAAATATTATTTTACTTTTTAATACGACTTCGTTGCTTCGCAAGGTTTGTTGGAACTTACGAATGTATTTCTCAAATAGAGAGATTGCCTGTTTCCAAATAATACATATCACTTTGTTTGAGTGCATTTTGATTGAGAGCTTTCTTCGCATTTTGCCAATTAACCATTACGTATATTGCACTCTTCATTACAACACTTTGATTTTAGCTACTGTAGGTAATAATCTTCCATTTAGGATATGCAAAAGTTTCTTCCTTCATTTTATTTTGATTTATTACAGTTTCGTAATATATATATATATATATATATATATATATATATAAAGTGTCTCAATTTTCGGATATCATTTTCGATTGCCATCTTAATTTCGGAAAACAATATTAAAGTAATGTGATCACTTCCGAGAAATTTATGTACGGTATATACCCGTAGTAATGTTGGATTATTCCATACATTCTGGACTGAAGTTGATGGAGTATGACTTCCTTACCTTGAATATTTAATTCGGTTAATGTAAAGGACAAAATAGACACGTGGCAACTTACTTGCTGTTTGATGGAACTGCATTTCAGTCCGTAAAGTGTTCCGTCCGTGTTCAAAAAGTTTTTTTTCGAAAGTAAGTACTCACCATAAAAATATGTGAGATGGAATTGATGTTTTGTATCTTATATTATTTCTAGACTTTGAATTTTTTCCAATAACCAGTAATTATTCAAAGGTTCGACACTATTCGTATTTGCTTTGTTTTAGTTTCTTCGAAATTGAAATATATTTTCTGCCTTATTTAGCGTAACAATATTGACAACTAACAATTAACTGCAAGAAATAGGCATACAAGAACGTATCTCACATTTTTAACAGGTATTTTTTCTGTATTTCATTAATATTACAACATTGAAATAATATAATCTTTTAAATGTTCTGTATTAGTTTCAGATTAAATCATCTCGGAAAATGAATCAACAATACATTTTCATAATACTATATCTCAACATTTACATTTACTATAATGTTGGGTGTTTAAAATTAGAACAGAACAGAATGAATAATAGTATTGTTGAATGCATCAATCAAATCGTGAGAAAACATCTGAAACCTATAAGAACAATAAATGTGATCCATGAAGAGGATACAAGATCATTAGCTGATTTAATTAATCGAAATGAAGAAGTGACACTTCAAATCGACGCTGGATATCTTTATAGAATGGAACTAACATGGAACAGCAACTGGCTTTACGAACGAAGAGAAGAGTGTTATTTGATACTAGCAAGTAATGTATTTGTAATTAAGAACATGATGAGGAATTATCTGCAGTTTATGTATTATAAATCTGAGGTGAAATATTTAATAGCTCTGACTGAAGAGCTTGTTGAAAATGATCTGATGTCATTGTTTGAATCTCTCCTTAGGATTAATATAGTTAATGTAGTAGTCGTTTCGCCATTACGACAACATTTAACTTATTTTAAGGAATTATCGAATGCAGATATTTCCCCAGTCTCGTTGTTTACATATTTTCCCTTCTCAGAATCTCATTGCAGATCAGTTGGAGAAGTTGTTCTTTTGGATGTTTGGGATGGAATGAAATTTTTGTTTGGAGTTTCTCTGTATCCGAACAAGTTGAACAACTTGCATGGTTGTGTAGTCCCTGTCAAGACTCTCATTATCGAAATGTTTGTAGTTCCTGTAAAATCTGATGATTCTAGGTTTACCCTATCTGGTCACTTTGGAGGCTTTATAACAGTTCTATCAGAGAGAATGAACTTCACATTAGAAAGGAACAGTACATATGATTACAGTTTGAGTGTAGGAAACATATTTCCAAATGGATCAGTAAGTGGTAATATAAGGGAACTACAAGTGGGGACTATAGACTGCATTTTTAAGTTTGCAAAGCTCAGTTCTATTGTGAATACTCGCTTTGATCATTTGATGTCTAATATCTTCATCAGTTTTGTGTGGATTGTTCCAAATCCTAAAATCTATCCTCAGTGGATGAGTATATACTTTCCTTTTCGTCCCTACATGTGGATGTTTGTCACGATCTCACTCATCGCTGTAATTGCTTTCACGAAATTTGTCAGTCGTATGCTCCACAACAATCATAATTACGCCTTTCGATATCCACTTCTCTTCAACTTGTCTATTTTATTAGCAAGCTCTCTCAGTTCACCTCCACAAATACTTTCGTTCAAGTTCTTCTTACTGATTTGGATGTTCTGTTGCCTTGTAATCAACAGCCTGTATCAGTCCTCTCTCTTGAGCTTCATAACTAAGCCAAGAACGTACCCTAAGGTCGAAAATCTACAGGATATCTTAAATCAAGGATTATATGTTGGAGGTGACGCTTACGGTCATGATCAAATTAACGGATTCGTCGATCCTGTCTTCAGAGGTATTTATGACAAATGGGTATTGGAGAACGATGCTCGAGTAAGTTATAAGAGGATAGTCAGTCAGGGTGATTTTGCTCTGTTTTCTGGGAATGCGTTCATAGAAATATTGACTTACAGGTATAAGTTCTTTGATTCTTACGGCAACCCGCTATTCCATGTGACCTCAGAAAAGCTTGCAACGTTTCCTGTTGTTTTTCTCCTGCGAAGAAGTTCTCAGTTCACATTCTCCTTTGCTCATATCATCGCACATTGCGTGGAATATGGCCTTCCTGACAAATGGAAGAGCGATGCAAAGCAGATCTTAATTCACAGTACATTAAGGAATATAACTTTCCAGGAGCCTCCAGTTAATATTGTGATTGAAATGAAGAGTGTAATGGGAGCTTTTGCATTGGTGACGGTAGGTGTACTCGTAAGCATGATGGTCTTTGTTATTGAATTACTGTACTCAAAGTTCTTTGCTCAAGTGCGGGGTGTCGATCAATGAGGATGCAAATATTCCCTCCTCTGGTAACATAGATAAATGTGTCCTTACCAGCGGGAGATTTTCCCCCTATCTTCACATATTCATATTTGTATAACAAAAAACGACGTCATTATATCTCGTTGGCGACACCTCTCACCTACAACGTGATACGTACTCTCAAATTACCATGAAATACTCAACAGTATTTTAAGTTTTTACTATTGTTGATTAGATCAGATAAATATCGGATATAAATAAATATAATGCAGGAATTTGATAACACAGGAAGATGCAACAAATGTTAATTTAAATATTCATGGATGTAAACAGTTAATGGTCTTATAGAACGAGAAAAATAGAGATATATTGTTACAAAACTGTATAGTAATAATGTGAGCAATTACAAATCAGTAGAGTAAACAAAGCTGTAACAGTGAATGCTCTGGAATGATATTTGTGTAAGAAATCAGTGATTCATTGTGTAATTTGTATTATGTCCATGTCGTCCAGCTATTGTTAATAATAATAATATTGTAATATCCCACACAGAGATATTGCATTTGAGTCTTCTTTTTAGATCTGAATGAACGTACAGAAAAAGATGAAAAGTGGCCATAGTTATGATTTGACAATTTTTTATAATTTTGTGGTGAGAGATACATTCCTAATAATTTGTATGTGAAACATTGGAAGCATTGGTAACATGCAAAACATGCAACCGTTTTACAAAATGTATTAATAACTACGTTATAATTTTTGTAAAAAAATGGCTGCAAGTGGGCCACCTTGGGCACAGTTGTACCAAAGGTGCCCCATTATTAAAAATATGTTTGCTAGTCATGTAGATGGGTTTGGAAAACAAGAAACACTGTGTTAAACAATAGGATATGTATTATTAGAAAAGAAAACACACCTGTTGCTAATGGTTATACAACATATGAAATGATTGTAATGTTTGGAAAAAGATATGAAATTTTGTCCGAGTCTCGACAGAAGCTGCACACGAAATCAAGTTTAGTCCGAGTCGTGACAGAAGCTGCACACGAATGCGGGTATTTTGTCTTGAATGGTGAGTCCTTCACAGTCCTCATGTACGTATCGGCAGCATTGTGTACATAACCGCACGTCAAGCATCCAGTCGGTCTTGCACAAATGGCAAAACCACTTCGCCATTGTGGGCCACCTTCGGACCAGTTGCATGACATGACATTATTGCATAACAGTGACTATAAATACTATGATACATTTAACTGAGTATCATCGTCTAAAAGATATGTTCATACACTGACAAGCAATTTGCAATGTGTGTACTATGCCTCGCATTTATGTGTTTTAAATTTCAATTTTCTACTCACCTCCGTCTTACACCAGCCACAAAAAAAGTGTCACTCAAAACAATAACGTCTGCAAAATGGCTCCTGTGCACGCTAACAGCTTGGTTTTTGGTAGTGTGCACCAGAGTGAGACTGCATTCAATAAACTGCTGCCATATTCCGAATAAATGTTGTACGAACGCAGATATCGTGGGGTGGGCCAGCTTTGGCACATGGGCCAACTTTGGTGAAGGTACCTTATTTACGTTATTCATCACCTTTGGTGAGAATATTTCCTTTTTAATCTATGGGCTGTAAATGTGCATAAATATACCTATCTATCTTATTAATTTGTCCCATTTACAATTTGTTAAACATGGAATTATTGAAATCTCGTGTATACATATATGCTGTATAGTTGCTAGTTGTTGTGGTTGTTGTAGTCAGTGAATCTTTATAGTAATGAAATAATATGGCAGTTTATGGAGAGAATGTTTACTAAGAATAACAATATAAAATTCAGACGTCACATAGCTCAATGTCAAGTAACGAGTTTTCGTCATATGTATTCCTTGCTGGTTCTTACTATATATGTATATAAAGCAGTACAAGCATAGTTGTATTAAATCTGGTTCTATGCTTTTCCAGATAATTATTACAATAATTTAAAAGAAAATTTTTGTAGCACTAAGCATCTTTAAGTTCTGACGCTGCTTTCATGTTTTTTGTAAAGTTGGTATTATTCTAGGATTTTAGGTAAAGTTGCCAAAATATTTCTTGTTAAAAGTACTAACTTTTTTTTACAATGCAATCATAGGTAAGAAATTGTACACTAACTGGTCTCGACACTTCTTCATACTCACGAGTATTAATAGCATGGGCGTATATATAGTTCACGTAAAGGAAGGGGGTTCAGCTATTTGTATGATTAGGGTTGCTTTATTTCATAAGTGAAAATCCAAGGCACTGCTGACCGGAAGCTTGTTGGAGAGCGGGGGGAGGGTGGTTGGTGGACCCGACAAAGTTGTGTGTGCAGTCACGAAGTCACACTATTTAGTAGTCATACTTTTCTGTTCATCTTGTGTCAAACAACTTGGAATATTACGATGTTTACCTGATTTTCTTGCACTACGTTTTTAAAAACCAAAATTCTTTAAGAAGACTCGAGGGGAAAAAATGATACCTGATTTGACAGTCCAAATGTAGATTCTTATCGCCTAAATTTTGAAACTTTCGGGAAATTGCAGACATTTGATCTGCTGTCTCATCTGCTGTTTGGAATTACGTAATTTCCTTCCCATTAATATCTCATTCTATACGTCTCGAATTTAGGAAAATAAAATAAGTCTGAAGAATTTTTTGTGAACAAGCGGATAGAACAGGTAATCTGGTAATTTTACTGAACCAAGAAAAAGAGGGAGGGGATTGGACCCGTTGAATACCTCCCTTAAATACGCCCATGATTAGTAGACTAACTTTTTTGTATTTTCTCCGCATGTCTGTGTGTGTGCACATTTTCGTATTACCTTTCTTTCGAGAGTTGCATATTGAATTCATGACATTAATGTGACTTATATGTTATTTATTTATTTATTTATTAAAAGTTTGAGAAACAGCACTTGTAAGGGCATTTTACACTTAAAACTGTAATGTAGTAATAATAGTAAACAACTCTAAAAATATGTTTTCTTCGATATTTGTTTCAAGTTAAGATATATATATATATCAAAGAAATTTTAAACTTCTGTCGTTTCCAATTTGTTGTATGCTTTCGAAGTACCCCTAGGGACCCAGCGGAAGCACAACTGCAGTTGAAGATACTACCTGTGGACTCGCCGCATGATGTACGTATCGATTGATTTTGTTTATTTTACTTCGCTTTCCTGCCACTTTTGGCTAAGATGTGGATGAGTGATGATGGGATGAAATTGATGAAGGAACACTCACAAAGAACACATGTGCCCAAGCCGGGATATGAACAAACTCAAATGTAGAGATTTGTGTTATAGTTTGTGTATTCTCTATCAGTTAGAAAAATTAAATCTTGCAGACTCAAAGCAAAATGAAATTTCATTTGGAATTTCCAAACTAATGGTATTTCCAAACTAAGGGCTCTCGCATAGCCAAAAGTTTAGTGCTCTCGCCTTTCGTATGAGTGATCTCGGTTTGGATCCCCCGTCGGATATCCAAAATTTCTGTGCTGATTCATCACTTTTTGGGTCGTTACGGAGCCAGGTGAAAGGAAGTAAAGAGATCAGTCTGCTTTAGTATCTGCTGGTGGGGAAGCCACGGAGAGACCCCCAGTAATGAGATGAACTGAAGAATAGAGGATTCCGGAAAGCCTTATTTGTTTCCTCACAAGAAATGCTACTCACTACTTTTGTGAAAAATAAAACATATATGAAAGATACTCTTGTAAAGAACCAGAAATATGGTCGAAATGAAAAGCACTGAGACTAGAGTTTAGGATTTGGAAAATCCCAGGCACAACTAAGAAAGTGGTAAGTCATTTACACGCCTAAGTGTGTGTTTGCATAGTTATTTGACTTTATAATCTTGAAGGTTCCATCAACATATCCCTGTTCTATCTAAATCACATCGCCTGTTAGTGACACATTTGGTACTTTTTCACCAAAGTAAGTATAATTAAGTGAACATGTCATTTGTTACTAAACTAGAGCACATTCTTTCAGCCATTATTGATGGGGGCATGTACCCCTCCAAAATGATTTACCAAATCATTCTGAAAGTGAGTACTGATTATATCTGTCCAATATCGCAACTACGTACATATCAATATAGTACACTGCCGAACTTTAAAAAAGGTCTCCCTCTTCTTAGTTAAATTGGAATGTAGTTGGAAACACTGCATTACTACTGTATTGGATAAGAAAGTGGGGGAAGGCAGTTGGAGAGAAGGCCATCACTACCCAATGCGCACGTAAACTTGTTTCCGGAAAGCTTTCTGTTGGATTCTTGTCAGGCATGATCTGGGCAGTTTGTGAAAGAATGTTGTGTTCCTACCCCCTGCCTCTGTGTGTGTGGGGGTGTGTGTCTATGTGTGTGTGGGGGGTGTGGGTGTGTGTGTGCGCGCACGCCGACGCCTATTTCCTTTTAAGTTAGGCGTATTTTTATTGTATCGACTAATTGCTGTTATGACTGGGAATGAACCAGGTTAGCAATGGGCAAATAAAAAAGTATAAAAAATATCAAAATTCCTGGTATGAGTAGTTAGTAGTGGTAAAGGTTAGGTAAAGTTCCTCGTGCGTATAGCAAAGTGCCATGAAGGTACATTTAGGGGATATGGAAGTAGGGCACCACACATTCTCGTGCTCGTCGATTTTAGAGGGGATACGATCAGCACCACGCTCCAGCCGCCTTTTTTCGCCAGGGTTGTAGTTGAAATGAGAAGATAGAAATGTTTTGCATGCTGCTTATGTGACAGTATTCTTTGGATATTGTCCCTGAAGTATCTGTTAATATCCTAACCTGCAGTTATTTTTTCAGCATAAACTAGTTGAAGGCCGCGAGTGGTTCCTGAGAAGTAATGAACATATCACAGAATGCGCAATAGTTTAGCTCACGTTTCTTGGTGGGGGGAGAATGATATACAAATTGAAGGGCTCGGTGCAAGAAGGAGCTAACCCTCAAAAAGTTGTTTTCGAGATATTAGCATTTGAAAGTTTGAAAAAATTCATAAATCTGAGTTTTGTTTGTATTGTCGTATAGTTGATTTCAAAAGCAATTCTGAAGGTTCCAGTTTACATGGACACATTCAAATATGGTATATAAGAAAATGCAGTGTATGACTGGCATTCTTGCTTTACAGGAATCTGCAGATACCCGGATACCAAATCAAAACTAGTGAAGTACTTGGCACCTTTAAATTTCTGGAGTGCTTCGTCTATTGGTTCAACAGAACTTCTAGGAACAATAACAAACTTGTTCACCAACCGAAAATCTACACACGGACGTACAGACCCATCCGGTTTGTCCACAACAATGAGGGGGTTCAAGTACGGAGAGTTACAAGGCACAATTATTTCCCAATCTTTCCATTTTTGCAGCTCAGCCTCCAGTTTTGCCCTTTTTGCCACTGGAATCGGGTACGGTTTTTGACTCACTGGAAGGGTACTGGACAAATTAATATCTTGGCAGTACCAGGCCTCAATGAAAACACCTTACTATGTGCAATAAATGTCTGGAACAATTCGGCTCTTTGTTCCTTAGCCAATAATTCACTGGAGTCAATCTTCTCCCTTATATCCTCTTACGGTTTAGCCCATTTATCGTAGCTAGCTTCAATCCTCCGGACGCTCATTTGCTTATCAACGGAATCATCATCACCTAGCTTTTGGTCAATTGGCTCTCCATCCACCATTAGATACAACTTTTTATGCTTGAGATTGATCTCTGCTTCATATTTCTGCAGGAACGAATAACCCAATAATAAGTCTAAAGGCAAATCCTTCACAACAAAAATTTCTAAAGGTATGGTGCTCTCAGCAATTTTCAGCACGATTCTGCGCTTTCCACAACTCGAGTTCGACTTTTTCCAGCAAAATCAATACGTCGCACCTCTGGAGTAGCTTGTAACATGGCCCCTGGCAAATTTTGCTTTATTTTCTTCCAAATCTATAGACTCAGAACAGATATTTCAGCTGCAGTGTCCACTATACAAGTTATATCAACATTTGCTACACGTGCCTTGAACTCAGGAGCTCTTCCAAAGTTTTTAGACTGACTAGCCTGACACAAATTGTAAAGAAACTCGCTCTCTTCATGATTGATAACAAACACCATCTCCAGATCATTATTTACAGACTGGGAAATATTTTCTGCAGGCCCCAGTTCTATACGATACCGCCCGACATCAAAAGGGGACGTTTCTATGCCAGGCGTGGGGTAAAATCCTGTACAGGGTCGAGATTTGCTCCATTCTCCCAGCAAAAGTTTCTGGTTAGCTCGACGCTCTGTTGCTGCTCGTTACTAGGGTACGACACTGCAGCATCTGTTTGTAAGCTCGCCACTTGCAATCGTGAAGAGCTACGACCTGTGCTCCGGTGAACATAAACTGTTCTCAGTTCGTGGTCTCTCACAAGGTTCGTATCTGGCAGCAACACACTCACGTCTCCGCCTATTTTGGCTTTGTTGACTATAACGATTGCCGTTTGTATATGGACCTTCAGAGCGATTTTCACGGTAATTATTCTGCCTCTGGACCATACGAACCCTCGTATTTCTGTTGCCTGGAATATCTCGGTTGTTCTGGTGTGTAGGATTCTCCTTCCTCCACGCAGTTCGCCAAGCATCCTGCTCTTCCGCTTGCTCGTATCTCTTAACAAAATCTGCAAGCAAATCAACAGTTACGGGAGGGTGGGCCATACACAATTGCTTCACTCTATAAGGCAATTGGCCGATTATGAGGTTTACCACCTCTTGCTCTGTGTAGTGGCTACTCAGGTTTCTGTAAGCAGAGTATACAGACCAAACATATTCTTCCAAACTATTGTCATTGTTTTTGTTGTACCGTTTGGCCCTAACAGATGCCAACTCCTTTTATTTTGCCTCTGAAGACGCAAAACGCTTCTTAACCTTCATGCGGGCGCGCCTTTTTTTAAACACTAGTGGGCGCGGGACGGTAATCTACCGCCACCTCGTTTTCACGTATTTTACCGGTTATATCTCACCATAAACCTTTGTAATCGGGGATATTTTTAATAGAATCGTGAACACACATATTTAACCATGAAAACATTTATTAAAACTTGATCAATATATAAAATAAAGTGCAATATTCATTGAGGTTTTTAAACTCTCTCACAGCACACAATTTATTTTATCTTACAGCAGGAACTAAAAATATCACTCAGTCTTTTAAGTATTTAGGTAACAAAAGTATTCAACATTGAAAGAAAGTAGTTATTCGTCTCACTAATTTAATCAAGTAACATAATGTTGTACTAGGTATATCAAAATAGGAAGGCATTCATTACACAATCAATAATAGATGCATATCTCCATGAATTATAAAAAAGGAACAAAAAACAGTCACATGAAAGTAGCGTTATTATAATTTTGTACTAAGTACATCAAAATAAGTAAAATATTGCACTATTCATCATCTGATTTGGATGAATCATTACTGAGGCAATTAACACATGTTGGTACTGAATGTGATTTACATACACTTTTGTTACAATTACTACAACGTAATTTAGTTATGTTGTTCTTTTTTGAACCGCAAATGTAACAGAAACTTCGTCTGTTTGGATTCACAACCTCATTGCTGGTAGTTCCTTGTTCTCGATACTGGGTTAGAAAAATTCCCAGATCTTTGGGAAGTGTATTCACATTTGCTCGTTGCCTCAGGTTTTCTTCCATCAGTTCCAGTGCCAACTCAAAAATATCCTGCCGCCGTCTAAAGGATTTCAATGGATTATTCATTTCATATATCCTCATGGAATTTATCCCAGCAATATCGAGGTCTCGGAAGAAAATTACCATTGGCCACCTTTGTGTTCTTTTGGATGTCGTAATCCGCGAACACATCAGATCAACGGTGTCGACCCCTCCTTTTGTGGCGTTATAATCCATTATCTGCACTGGCTTGCCTGTTTCCTCATCTATTTCGTGTCCATCGTGCAATGTTGACAAAACCAAAACTAACTTCTTTTTGGTAGCATACGAGATCAAAGTTGCGACGTCGTTACACCCAAATAAATGATGGCCAGGGACGAGGTTGGGATTTTGTTTCACAAATTCGGGCGGAAGTTCAGCTTTATTGCTTCTCAAAGTCGCAAGGAAAGTCAAGCCAACCGATAACAGATGTTCAGCCAAGGGGTAACTACTAAACCAGTTATCTGTTGTAACGTTACGACTACTTTTTTTCAATGGATCACACAAATTGGTCACTATATCAAATGGCTTGTTGGAGGTTGAGCTGTAGGGGCCAGGTCTCTGGGTTCCACAATAAATCATCATATTATAAGTATAATATGTCTGAGAATCACATACACAATATATTTTCAATCCATACTTTGAGGGCTTATTCGGCATGTACTGTATAAAACTACATCGACCACGAAAAGCCACCAGCATTTCGTCGATGGTTATACTTTCACCAACATTGTAGGCTCTTTGACAATTTGCTACAAAGGCTGTCTGAAAGTCACGTATAGGAGCTAATTTATCGGTAGCAGATCGCACTTGACGAGAATGTATGTCGTCAAAACGAAGAGATCTTAGCAACATTCGAAACCTGCGTTGACTAAAATTAGCCCGCAAAATAATCAAACCAGTCCCATTTTTTGTGAAAAACTCGGAAATATCTGCGCGGTTTCCACGTTTGACTGCCATCAAGAACAGAGCTCCAAAAACTGCTTTTATTTCTGCTCTTGAGGTGGGCCTGTAATCCCTGTCCCGAAAGCTGGTGCTAGACAGATTTTGCCTTTCAGTCTTTCGTTGAGCAATGTGTATATTAGTGTATTTGACAATGTCATCGATCATTTGTGGAGAAATTAGTGTCAGAAAACATTCGAGCCTTGTTTGACATTTTCTAGCTTCCCCTTTGGGACCCGGAAGAGTTTTTATAATGTTGGCAGACTTAGTTTTAGTGGTTTGTGTGAGAGGTTTGTTTGCCCAAATCGTATCACCATTCTTTCCGATGTAAAATCTCAAACCTGGACTTTCGTCGTCTTCTTCTCCCTCCTCAAGACTCTGGTTGTCGTCTTCCATTGCCTCTTCTAACTCTTCCTCGGTGTCACTGTTGTGGGTACCATATTCAACAAATTGGGGTTCGTAATCAACATCATCAGGGAAGTCCACTTCGTCCTCCTGAACTCCATTAGCTTGATCTTCCTCGTCCAGTCCGAGGAGGATTCTTCGAACATCTTCAGGGTTTGTGAAGCGTGTCCTGAAAAAGTGGAAAAAATAAACACACTTTTTCTAATATGGGAAAAAACATAATTTTACCTACTGTAAGTATATTTGGTATGAAAGGTACTACCTACAATAATTATTGGGTAGGTAGGTCCTAACTATTATACTGTCATTATTTTGTTATAATGAATAATTGGTAATGCTTGGGAGAGAGTCATATAATAAATGAATAATAAAGAAGATGAAAATTATGAGAGAAAAACACGAAATTGACGATAGAACGAATGTAATTTTGGTAAAAAACTCTTGGTGATAGCACATAATAATTGTGATCCTGTTGGGCCCTAGTATGGTGCAAAGCACTGTAAAACTATAGTTTATTATTGCTTATACTCGTACATGCAATAAAACAACAAAAAAAAGCGAAATTGAATACTCACATTTTTTTCGAAAGGTCGGAGAAGTTGTCCCAGTACCGGGCGCACGGCGGTAGATTACCGACTACCTCACCCTTCCACCTTTTGATGATGACTGGCACGCGCGATATGCCGATCTGACAAGTGACTTCAGTGCCATATTGCGTAATATAGAGTAAATAGAGAATAGAATACCTCCCGCGCTTCGGGACACTCGTAGGCTGTAGATATTCCTGTTTTTGTGCCGTGGGCGGTAAACTACCGCCTACGCGCCCGCATGAAGGTTAAACGCCCTACGGAAATCTGAATATGTGTGGAAATCATTCTTATGAGAGTAGAACCAATGATAAGCCATGCCCGTTAGCAAACGAGGAATAATCTCCAGCCTGTATCTATGCGGGATCTGAAGGATTTCAAGGTTGGTATCTAATTTTTTGAGAAAAATCTCAGCCGAAGTGGCTATAATATTTCCGTCGAATTTCCGCATGGAATTCAGGTCAGCCATCCAGGGAATCATCCCACCACGCGTAGTAGCATTGGTTCGAGATTTTCTTTCTTTTCTCTTTTCCGAGAAAGTCGACTCTCTGCCTGAACAACTGGAAACGATCTCTCTATGGCGTCTTTTCTTTACATGTGTACGCTTTCGTTGCCCCGATGAGACCTCAGAACGACTAGGAGACAGTAACCTTCTAAAAGGCGCGCCCAGCTGGTCCACCCGCGGTAAGTCTGATTCACCGGAGAGAGGCAACTTGCTTAAAGTGGTTGAAATTTGAGCCACTTCGTCACAAACATTACGCATGTCTGAAGAAAGCTTCCCTTGTTTGGATTCCATATCATTTTTCCACTCTTCAGCATTCTCTCTAGGACCCTCCGTGCTGCTTTTAAGGTTTTCTGCCACCATCTCTACAACTCGCAAATTTAGGTTTTCTCTCAGCTGATATGCCATACTGGTGACCTGGTTGTCCAACTCCCTGGATATTTCTCCCCTGAACCCGCTCTACGTTTCAGTGATTTCCTTTCGGAAGTCCTCCTTGGTCTGCTCAGCTTCTTCCCTCAACAGAACAACTGTTTCATGGAGTTTAGCGCATTACTGCCCAAATTATTTATTTTTCGAAATTTCTTGTATCCTTTGAAACCCTTTTGTAGTTTGTCTAAAATAATGCCAAAATAATGATTTTTATTTTTTTCGACCAATAGTCTTTTAGTTTTAGCATGTCGACAAATGTCGACACTGAGCACGGATGGCACCATCAATACTGAATAACAAAACCTTAATAAACATGATTATTTTACTAAATATATGGGCAGTTATTACAACGAAATTCCACATATTTTATATTTTTATTGTTTGACATTCAGATTATATTGATACATGAATATATTTACAAGAAATTACAATGCTCATTCATATTTTTACATTTGCAGCGGTACACAATAAAATTCTATCAATTATTTCTGAATTGAGTTGCTACTTTCGAACCTAACTAAATAAAAACATAATTAAATTTTGGAAATAGAAAACAATGCGACTTTGTGTAAGTGTTGCTGATCTATTTCTGTGTGTGAAATGCCTCTGAACACTGTATATGGCATCCGACATTGCACTTCTTACATTTCTTCCTTGTAGCCTTTCCACAATGTCCACAACGTACTTGCTTGGAAACAGTTTCCAAATGATGTGATGTGCCATCAAATCGCACTTCAGGCAATACTCTGGATGAGACTTTAACGCTTGGCCTTCCTGCTAGTGGACGGTTTTTCACGTATGACTGCATATAATTCCGTACTACATACCTCGTAAATGAGAACAGATCAAGCCCATCTTCTTTTCCTTTAGCAGTCAGGCGGTAAAGTTGCCATGCGTTGTTCGTGGAAACGTTAAGCAGATAACTTATCATTGGCCAATACCACATCTTGTTCCTGATACTAATCCTGTAGCATGCAATGTTTTGGCCCATGCGGTCAACACCACCCATGTAAGTATTGTATAGAGCAACACACGAATGTTGAGGAACTGAAATGTATTTTTTGGTCCGCATTGCTCCATCGCCTTGCATGTCCCAGAGGTGACACACCCGAGACAGTTGATGCTACTGTAACGATGTTGTTATCATGGTAGCGTACAAGAGTAATGCCAGTACTTTTGTCTGTTAGTTGATGGTAACTTCCCCGCTCTTGTTTCCTGCACGAACTAACATCCGGAAGTGGAGCATTTTCTACACGATTTGGGCGAACCGTACAAGTTCCATAGTGACCGTTTGCTTGTAAATGTTCCAGCAGACGAATGGAAGTAAAATAGTTGTCAAAAAACAAAGAGAGCCGTGAACGAGCCGAAAGTTCGGATATCAAATCCATGACTACAGAGCCACCTACTCCCAATTCTGGTATTGCATTTCCCGTCGCAGCACCTTGATACGGCTCTCCTTGAATAAGATATCCAAGACGAGTCGACAATGCCCATACTTTGAAACCAAAGCGAATGGGTTTCCCGTGGATGTGCTGTTTGGCGCCATGTCTCCCATAATATGGCATCATTGACTCGTCAATTGAGAGATATGTATCACCTGGATAAAATTGAAGCCAACGCTCATTTATCATAGACCAAACTGGCCTTATCTTCCCAAAACGATCAACAGCGTCTAGTTTTGAATTGTCACAAAAATGTATGTATCGCAGTATTTCTTCAAACCTATTCCTTGACATTGCTTTCGAAACACCTGCGTGATGTACATCTTCAGATAATTCTCAATACATTCTGGTTCTAGCCATTACATTGTATCCAGAAAGGAATAATATTGCAAAGAAAAGTTTGAGTTCATCCTTGCAAAATGTAAATGCAGGTTTTCCCTTCTGTACAGCATACTCAATTGTGGATTGAACTATAAATTCAATAACTTCATCGTCCAAAAACATTTCGAACAATTGCACCGGTGTGAAATCATTTTGAAGAAAGTCGGGCCGTGTGAACTCGATCGAAGGTTTGTCTCCGATGTCACTCTTTTCCCACTTTCGAACTTGAGACTTTATTCTCTGATGTGAAGGTATAACTTTTACTCCAGTCTTGATTTGTTTACTCTCGATTTGAACACAACTACCGGGATCTTTGCTTGTTGACGCTTCAGATTTTGGTCGCTTCTGCGGAGGACTCCCAAAATCAAACTGAGGCACATCGGACACTGAAACAGCTGCAACATTATCGCACGCATCATCATCTGGTTCACCCTGTCTCAAATGCACTATTCCCTTATCGGTGATTTTGGAGCAAACCAGCACTGCTCCTGTCCGAAGTTGATTACCAGAAAGTTTGTTCATATCTCCAACGGGTTCATCTTCATCACTATCACCATCGCTTAGAAGAACATTCTCAGGAGGCTCGGTGTATACAATTGCATCTAAGAGGTCGTCTGTCTCTTCTAATATATAAGCGATCTGCTCTACAGTCAACCTGGAAAAATTATACAACTGATATCGTAACAGGGCCGGTGATGAAAACAGTGGACCCGTCGTGCTCACTGCCGACAAATGTCGACACTAAATTATAACGACGTACGTAGAAGATGATAACAACCATTCAAAGAAAGTGAACATAGCGTAAATATAACCAACATGTGCTATTTATGCACACATAAAAATAACCTAATTAAGATTTAGGATAATACGAAAAAACATACCTATTGCTAGCAGCCATAGCGCACGATGCAAACACAATGCAAACACGTGTGAACAACAATGACTCCCCAAGCTCTGTGGAGGGAAACTGAAGGTCACTCTGCTGCAGTCGCTGAAGTAGTTGCCAACTCATCCACGAAAGTTATCGTTGTAAACAAATATCACAAAACCCATGAGAAAAAAAATTATACTAAATTATTAAATTTTATGTCGACAGTGGACAGTAATGGGTTAGATTCCAGCAGCTGAGAATTTGACTGACATGCTTGACGTAAGCTCATAGTCTCAATTTCAAGGCTTTCGTTCAATTTCTGCTGTCCCTCAGACATTTGCAGAGTCAGCTGTTCGATCTTCCGTCCCATCCCTGAATTTGACGCAGCGAGTTGTGAACAACTCTGGGACAGTTTCTCCTCCATCCTTGCTTCTAGCCCGCACTTAAGAGTTCTACTACTTTCTTCTAGTCTTAGTTGTAAACTGTGCTCCAAGATATTCATATTTTCCTGAAGTTTATCCCCTAACCTCCTAGAGTTCTCATTTAACTTAGCCTCCAAGCTATCAGAATGTTCCCGCATTCTAGATTCTAGATTTTTAGCATTTTCCGTAATCTTTTCTCTGGATTCTATGTTCTAGATTACTAGAATTTTCAGTAATCTTTTCCTGGTTTCTAAGTTCTAGATTACTAGTATTTTCAGTAATCCATTCCTGGATTATAAGTTCTAGATTACTAGAATTTTCCTGGATTTTAAGTTCTAGATTACTAGAATTTTCTGCCATTTTAACTTCCAGACTGCTAGCATTTTCTGTCATTTCTTTTCTGGATTCTAGTTTCCAGGTTGCTGGAATTTGCCTCCAGCATTTGCTGCAATGACGCGAGCAAATCAGTAGTAACAGGAACAACAGGAACTGCAAGTTTTTCCTTGCATGCGAGACATGTTAATTCACCAGGATAATTACTTTCCTTTGGTGACTTTAGCTTTACACAATTCAAATGAATAGTATTGTGACACTCAGTGCAAACAAACGTATCATCAAGCCTTGATGTAGTCTCACAGCAAAACACATGAACTGTGCTCTTATCAACATATGAAGCTTTGCTTCCACTTCTTAATATTTCCTTTTCCATTGTTGCGCATCAAAAGTTCTGAGTCAACTGAAAATCTAAAACACGATACCAAAGATTAACGTAGCTAATGCACAATGTGTTCGTGGCCCAACAATCTGTCCACCAAATTATTGACACGGTCGTGCCAGAGTGAACCATATGATATTATTAATAGTCATAAGAACATATTTATCTCAATACAAATTGAGAATGAGCAACATGAGACTATATATTGGTGATACCTCCCAGGGCACGGGAAAACATTAAGATTTGCAGTAAATAGACACAAAAACACAGAACTTACGTTTTAACATATGAATTCAGAATCTATTTATCTTGATTATGCAATTTAAAAAGAAACAAAGTTGTACATCATAACGAAACTCACAAAAAGAAATCACAGTAACTGCACAATCTCTCTCTCATGAACTTCCATTAATCTCGTAATTTCCATCCAAGATTCATATCTATCAGGCGGGATGGTGTACTTCAACAGTCTGCTCATACGTCCGGGAAGGACATGTCAAAGGTGACTGATGTACCAGACGTGCCGAAGAAAAAGGGGAGCAGGGTGCTCAGCGAGTAAAGGCTCTGTTCCAAAATGGAAAGAGCTGTTACTCAAGTGAAAGTTGAAATCATCGAGCACAAAATTGGAGGACAGCTTGCACATGAAGACACGCGAGGAAACCTCTTGCTGCCTGAGGAAAATGAGGAAAAAATAATTCTACTGGAAGTTGGAAAGTGACTTGACCAAAAACATATATTGCGAATATTTGCGTGGATTGGAAACCACAGCTGAAGCATTCGTTCTGGGTAATTCGAATTTGAAAAATATCGTCAAACCAAGCATCAATTAGAAGCACAGGCGGTGTGCCGAAGTTTGGAAAAGTAATCAGTGGAAATCTGATAACTGCGTTTCTTTGATATAACATTTTACCTCTTGCAATATATGCTTTCACAAGAACAAATAGACATCTTGGTGACCTATCTAGCCACCGAAGGTTTCTGGTTCAAGCCCTCGACTGGGAATGTATTTATTTGTGCGTGTCCGTTCGTTACTGTAATTTAGCCATGCTTTATCAACATTATCCATAAGTGGCAGAAAAGTAAAAGCAAAATAAGAAATCATAATTCATCATCTCCCGCGTACATGCCGGCAGGGACGTGAGGAGCGGGGAAGCGACGAATCCAGCGCGATAAGAAACACAGCAGCCTTAGAACGAGGTGCGGGGTAGCACCTCCTCCTTTAACGTCGTAATTCTTGTCGCCACCACTGTTGTCTGGTTGGTCTGCGGCGTATTCCCCGCTCACCACCTCCCTTGCCAGCATGTAGGTCGCCCGCCGTAAGACTGGACAAAAGCTGTAGACAGAGTGGAAGAAAACGACGCTTAATAACTAAATACAAAAATATAAACTATAAGTATCAGAAACAGTCATTGGCTCACTATATCCAAAGTTCACTAAAACCTGAATTAACGTTAGCAGTGACAGAAGTGGTTTGATTGACACGGGCTCTATTAAGGAAACAAAATATGAAATACAATACAATATCAATCATAAAATCAGCCATTCAACACACACACTCACTTGGAACCACTAGTATACGCAGGGTTTATTCGGAGGGCTCTGTATATTTTCCACATAAAGGCGAGACACACTGTATTTCGCAATTACAATTTTTAACCGCTGTTTTAAAAGTTGTTGGAATACAAAAATGGTGATCGGAGGTCACTCACTCTAAGGGGAGTTTGCATTTACCACTTTGTTTTCCTATTGCTTTCATTTGCAAATTTTGATGTTCTCACAACTCAGAGATTGGCTGTAGCTCCATCAGGATGGGGGGGAGGGCTGTGTGCAGTGGTGGAAAAGGTTCTTCCCCATAAGACTTTAATGGCAGTAAATAATGCCGGAAGGTTAGGCAACACACACTGCACCATTAGGTGATCGGGTGATTCTGTCTGTCTCAAGAGCAACTTTCATGCAAGAGCCAACAGGCACAGGAAATGTAGGAAAGTCACGTGACTTGTCAGGTGGAATGTTGTTCGTCAGAAAATTGTCAGGTCGCAGAACCGACAAGAGCTGCACGTTATATCTCCGAAAATGATTCGCCTAAAAACGTTGAACGAAACGCTAAAACAATTATTGCCTTAATTACATAGGCTACTATACTATATGTGCCGCAGTAGCTCAGTCGTTAGGGCATATTATTACCATGCGAGAGATCTGAGTTCGATCACCGACGGGGAAGAATAGGAATTTTGTCCACCTATTCAAGCTGCTCCGGTGCCACCCAGCGTCGTATAAAGTGGGTACCTGGAGGGAACTCTGAGAAAGGGGGGTGGGGGTAAGGCGGCCAAAGGCGTGGTGCTGATCAGATCATCCCCACCTTCGACCTGATGAAAAACTCTTGGGGCCCTAACTCCACATCCCCTATACGCCTTCATGGCTTGGTGTAAAGCACAAGGTAGCACTTTGAGTGTGTGTGTGTATGTATGATTGTTCCAGCATAACTCTCGAACGCCTGGAACAATTTCAACCAAACTTTGAACACGTATCACTTGCAATCTGAAAGAAAATACTGTGGGGTTGAGACACCCCTAGCATCCCGGGGGGGGGGGAGGGATGAAGTGACATGTAAAAATAATCGAAAATGTCCGATCTTAGTGTGGTATCCATTGTTTTCGGGGTAGATAAGATGAGTAGTGACACTTCTAATGCCGTTCCACTCCAAGTTCATCACCTATTGGGATGAGAGGTGTGAGGGGGGTTATAATTAAAGTGTCAAAAATGACCAAGATTAGTGTCGAATCCATAGTTTTCGGAGTCTCTAAGCTAATTGGTGACATTCACGATGACCAAAGTTGGTACACATATGACTTACAATCTGCAAAGAAATACTGTGGGGGTGAGACACCCCTGACACCCCTAGGGGTGGGGGTGGGAAGGGCTGACGTAAAAATAATCGAAAACGACCGATATTAGTGTGGAATCCGTTCAATATCGTTTAAAGGTCACTTTAAATGAAATTTGGCTGAAGGCCGAAGTTACCGAAGATACAGTTCTGTATTAGGAGAGGGTCGGGGTCATCTGTTGGAAAACACTGAATGTAATTTTAAATAAGAAAATGGCGAAAGAACTGATTATGTTGAATTATTTTCCATCAGTAAAATGAAATCTCTGCCCCTCTCCCATAATCCTCTCTGCGATGCGCCTTCAAGAAAACAGCTATACATATATTATTGTTGTTTTTCTTTCATAACTTTTAGTTATGTTTAGTTTGTTTTAAAAAACTACCAGTACAATCAGAAGATACGCAACATAATTTGTTTCTTCGTTTAGACGTTTCCTTTCCTTTTTTAAAGTTACTACTGACGAAGAGGCATGATGACGTTACTAAATATTAAGGAATAACTTTATAATTTATGAAGCCGAGAACTTGAATGTGTGGAGCCCTAACTCCACATCCACCCACGTGCCTTCATAGAGCACGGGGAACTTTAATATTGCCTCATAATTACGTATCATACCCTTATTACGCTTCGTTACGATTATAAGAATAAAATTTAACAAAATTAAATATCTACTTAGGCAAGGTCATTAGAGTTGCAGCGTTTCATGTGCCTTGGATTGGAATCCCATCTTCATCCCTCTTGAGTTAATCCGCAGCTTTCTGTCTCTCCCGTTGGAGATATGTGTAAATATGATGCAAGACATAAGTATGTCCCAGGGCCTCCTCGGGGGCGTAATGACAGCGTCTTCTTCCTATAATCAAAAGGTTCCTAGTTCGATACCCGGTGGAGTCTATAGTGGTTTGGATGCCACTTTAAACTGTAGGTCCTGTCCTGAATAGCCTATCTGTGTATAAAGTGGACTTAAACAACTACATAAGTGTGTTTCCATGTTTCCGACTGAAGTAATGGAAATCTTTGGGCTGTAGGGAGCGAAAACTTTATATTCTTCAAGAGAGGAGTCAGAAAGCCACAAGTGCAAACCTTCATAATTTGTTTGAATTATTTTACGTCGGTTTTCTGCCATTTTTGGCTAATCCAAACGATGAAGATGAGTGATGAAGTTGATGAAGGGACATTCGCAGAGAACGTCCATGCCTAGGCCGGAATTCTAACCCGCGACCCTTGGTGTAGTAGCGGACGGTACTAACCATTCAGCCACGGTGGCCGGCTACATTTTGAAGACATAAAAGATTAGTTAAGGGAAGAAGTAAGATTAGTCCTAATCACTGTTTAAAATTTGTTTTTAAAGTAACTGAATTACAGTTACTCATTTTGAAAATGAAATGAGTTACTTTTACTGGGACTTGAAAAGTAATTCTAATTTACATCTGCAGTTACATTTGTTGAGGTCCACAATAACTTCATTCTAGCTCGACTATCAAATTTCAAATGAACAACATCTAGACCATGAATTTAGAAATGACGAATTGCAGTGAAGCGTAGATGTTATAAATTTAGCGAGAAGCCTAATTCCTTCCCTCAGGCCTTCCACTTTAGCATCCAAAGAAGACGCATTGATGGAAACAGGGTTGTCAATTTTGCTCTTTCACCAAGTTACAATTTTCATGTCAACAAATTAAGCGTCGTAAACTAACTGCAAATTAACTATTGATAACATTATTTCGAACGCAAAGAAGTAACTCTGATGCAGCTATTTACTTTTTAAAATAGCTAGTTATAGTATAAATTCCTCATCCAGGTACTAGACTTAGGAGCAAACATTTGGTATTCAAGTAGTGCAAATGGACGGGTTCTGCAACCGAAAGTGGGGCTCGGTGGGGCTCCCCTTAATGGTTTGCTCTTGTAAGGCATAAGCCCCATTTTCTCGCAGCGTTGCCAACACCTTACTCGAAAAAATCACCAAGGTTTTTTTTTTTTGGTCTAACCTAACCTAAAGCAAGGAGCTGGCAACCTTGCTTGAGGCTTGTCTTACAGTGCATAAAGCAAGGTTGCCAACCTACTGGTATTTTTGCCATAGCTTTTTACAAAAAAGAGAGAGGAGAGAGAGAGGGGGAAGAGTTAAACAACCGACAGCGCTGCCAACACCTACCTACAGCCTTTTTTTCTTGGTCTAACCTAACCTAAAGCAAGGAGCTGGCAACCTTGCTTGAGGCTTGCCTTACAGTGCATAAAGCAATTTTTGCCAACCTACTGGTACTTATGCCATAGCCTTTTACAAAAAAGAGAGAGGAGAGAGAGAGGGGGAATTAAACAACCGACAGCGCTGCCAACACCTACCTACAGCTTTTTTTTTCTTCCTACTTAGCAAAAGCTACTATTTTTTTTTAGGCTTAGCCAATTTATATACTGGCGTAACATACACACACTGGGCAAGGAGAGCCGGCAACAAACACGCACTGCCGTAAAAGAGAGAGAGATGGGTGGATGGCAACACAGTATGTGTGTGCGTGTGTGTGTATAATATGTAGTATTATTAACTAGAGTGTGTTGGCAACCCACTTACAACTAAAAAAAAATAGAGATGCCAACGTTGCTGTAAGATGAAGAGAGAGAGAAATTTATGGCTGGCAACAGTGGTGAGCGATGTCCTCCCTCTTCTGTGCAATATGATATTATGATGTTACTGTAGTTTTTGACGAGGATTACGAGTTAACTAAAAAACCTGCAACTAGAGAGAGTTGCCAGCACACACACGCTGTTGTAAGAGAGATGGATGACTGGGGGGCAGCATTTCTGGCTATTCACAGTGGCGGATGTACTTCCTGTTTTTTCGAAAGCTAACAATAATGATGGAATTTCATGCTGACCCATTTATTTCGTTCAAAAATTCGCGTTCAGCACAGATGATGCTATGTAATTTTCACATCAGCTCAGCCAACTGTTGAGAAATAATGACGTCAGGTAACAGCATTGGTGGGGGTGACGTGATGAATTTACGAAAGTAGGAAAATGATATTGCTAAAAATTGAAGTATAGAACTATTTTCTAGAACGGATTTCTACTAGTCCACGTTGTTAACCTACATATTACTCCTCAACTAATAAAACTAGAAGCTCGAGGGCATCAGGTCCTATTTTTATTGTGAGCTGCAAGGAGAATATTGTGATTGTGATTGAAATTAACTAGCGTGAGTAAATTTGTTTGTTAGCTTGCATGAGTTGGCTTTGTGTTATATAAATAGGTAGTGTTACTTCTGTGAGTTGATTCTGTAATAGCCAAACAGATGTAAAGG
>NC_139248.1:28140572-28181917 GCF_977018435.1 Lepisma saccharinum
AGATGTTTTCCAAGACATTTATTTTCTTGGTTCCTAATTGACCTAGGATGATGATTTTAGGTTTGTTGGATAGGATTTGACGAAACCTATACGACTAGCAAATAAAATCGATTCCACCCCCTCAAGTTTCGAAAATATAGACAATTTTTTTATTTTTTGAGAAACTTGATTTGCTGGCTTAGTTTTTACCCTATTTCGAAAATTTTAATGATATTTGATAAAAATTAAATGTACTCTACAACCTATTGGAAACATAATGATTAGTACTTACTGTTTTCGAGTTATTTTAAATTTAAATTTCAAGATGTAATTTCTAAGTTGTTTTGTAACTCGTAAACTATGGGTCGTAGAAAACCTATTCTTGTTTTATCTGCTATTGCCCGACAAATACTATAAACACAAATAATGTTTATTGTTTGATTTAAAAAAAAAAGATCGAAAATAATTTTGTTTTCTGAAAATAAAAAATGTGTGTATGGAAAAAAATACGATTGTGTAATTTTTTATGATGTATGTTTACATGTAAAAATAAGTATACCTGAAAGTTTTAGAATTTCAAAATAGCTATATATATATTTGCTATTATATCAGCCAAAACAATAGAATATATATAAACAAATACATTTTCATAGTTTCATACCTCTACTAGATTGGTAGAAAAATATACTAATGGGCAATAAAATCTGAAGAAGATTCGTGTCTAGCAAAAATAAGCTAAATAGAATTACACATGCATACAATATTTATTGTGCTTTTTTCTATCTACAATCATATTTTTCTTATATATTTTTTTAAATTTTTTTACAGGGTTGATTAAAGCACATATTTGAGGAAAACAACACCACCCATATATAAATAAACCCCTCAAACTAACACTAATTAGAATTAGCCTACAAAATTTTTCTCATAAGGCATTTTTTTGTAAACACTCTACCACCAACAGATCACATATAAATAAACATACCCCCCAAAAAAAATGCGCTCCATGAAAAGTTGCCCTGTGTGCAAGAGAACCATATCAAGCAAACATTTTGCAAGACATTGTCGTACCTGCGTGCCAGGCAAGCATTTGGCTGCCACTGAACTATGTTCCGGATGCAATAAACACATCACAATTGCGTATGCCAAGAAGCATAAGCTTACTTGTCTAAGCAAAAGTACATCTGGGGCCCAGCCTTCGACCTCCACCAAAAGGAAGGCAGAAGCAGCCTCCATCAATGCACCACCCACGAAACGCGTCAAGCCTGCGATGAAAGCAGACCGGTCTGTTTTCGAGCGTTTGTTAGAGGACTTTGTCCTCACTTCGGAGGGCTCATGCGACGTGCGTAGCTTTTTGGAGAACGTGCAAGCCAAAATTATTTCCATCCTCGGTGATGCGCTTGCAACGCACTCCACCAAATTCTACGCATCGCTACGTTGCCAGTACAAGAAGCCGTCTGATGAAATTTACAGCTTCTGCCACAACACCAAGGCGAAGACGTTGCATCTGGCGGATGTCGATAACCTCGAGGTCATCTACAACCAGTTTGCCGAGGAGCTGGTGGCAAAACAAGAAGAACATCAAGCTAAGGGCTCGGGGGGTTCGCTGTGTGGCGAGCCTCACGAACTGTGCGTCAAACTTTGCAAGTTCGTGCCTCTCTCCGCCTCCAGCTACGTCCCCTTACCACCTACCATTGCGGCAAAGAAGACTGTCCTGAACATTCAGAACAGTGACGCCAAGTGCTTTCTCTGGTCGGTGCTTGCAGCTTTGCACCCTACCCACCGGAAAAACCAACCACACCGGGTTAACCACTACCTACCCTACGAGCCAGAGCTGGAAGATGCGATGGCTGGGATCGACTACCCGGTGGAGGTCCCGGATATTCGAAAGTTCGAGGCCCGTACACACAACCCTCGGTTGGCCATCAACGTTTACGGTCTCACCGAGAACAAAAATGTGGTGTACCCTATCCGGGTGAGCGACGTAGACGACGATGATGCTCGAGAAATTCACCTTCTGCTCATCAAGAACGAGACCCATCACCATTACACCCTCATTCGCTCGCTCTCTCGGCTTGTTTCGAGCCAAACAAGCAAACAAAAACAACACATAGAAGTTTGTCGCAGGTGCTTGTCAACTTTTGATAATCGAGAACAGCAGGATTATCAGCGCATCAGAGGTCCCAACATCGCTGCAGAGAAGCTCGCTCGCCACAAACATTATTGCAATGCCAACGAGCCGGGGGTGGCAGTCTTACCCGAATCTGGCACCGTGGAGCGTTTCCGCATGCACGGTGCCATGGTGGAGCATCCCGCTATCATCATCGCGGATTTCGAGGCCTTCGTCAAACCCCTGTCCACTTGCGATCCAGATCCCGAAGTTTCCTCCACCACCCCTTACCAACTCCACGAGGCATCCAGTTTCGCATACGTTGTGGTGCGACGTGACCAGCACATCGCCCCCGAGCCCTACGTGTACCGTGGCCCCGACGCAGCCAAACACTTCCTCGAGAGGATGGTTGTCGAGGCCATCGAGATAGGGAAGGTACTGTTGGCCCCCAAGTCTATGCTCCCACTGTCCCCCGACGATCAACGTAGACACGACGAGGCCATCGCTTGCCCTGTCTGCGTCAAGGAGTACACCGCCGACAACCGTAAAGTCCAACACCACGATCACTTTAACGGTAGGTATGTTGGTCCTTGGTGCAACGGATGCAACCTCATGGCCCGGGACCCGCGCTTCATCCCTGTGTTTTTTCACAATGGCTCGGGATACGACTTCCACCATCTGGTGCCTCACTTTGGGTACGACGACATGCGAATCAACGTCCTGGCGCAGAACGAGGAGCGTTACATTAGCTTGAGCAAGTGGGTTCGAATCCCAGGATCACGCTCTACCGTCGAGCTTCGCTTCCTCGACTCCCTGAGGTTCCTCCCAGCAAGCCTCGATGCTCTCGCAGGGAAGCTTAGCGACGAGCAAATGCTCATTACCTCCGGAAACTTTCCGAACTTGGACGCCGGCCTCTTCAAGCGTAAGGGGGTCTATCCCTACGAATACATCACAGACCCTTCCAAGTTCGCGGAGACGTCGCTACCTCCCCAGGCGAAGTTCTACAGTCAGCTACGAGGCTCGAACATCACCGACGAAGAATATCACCATGCCCAGTCCATGTGGCGCGAGCTGGGCTGTCGAACTCTCGGGGACTACCACGACGCCTACCTCAGACTTGATGTGACGCTCCTCGCCGACGTGTTCCAGACGTTCCGTGCGACCGCAATGAAGATCTACCAGCTGGACCCCGCCTACTTCTATAGTCTCCCCGGACTGGCGTGGTCAGCCATGTTTCTGGTGACGAAGATCGAGCTGGAGCTTTTTTCCGATTATGACATGGTGCTGTTTGTGGAACGCGCTATCCGGGGTGGCATGGTCCAGGTGTCGCAGCGACACTCGCGCGCCAACAATCACCACATGGCCACCGGCTACGACCCCTCACAACCGTCCAGCTACATCATGTACACGGACGTCAATAACCTCTACGGACACTCCATGATGCAGCCACTCCCCTTTAGAGGCTTCGAGTGGGCTGACCTCTCCAACTTTGACGTTGAAGGTTTCGATGATTCAGAACATGGGTTCTTCGCCGAGGTTGATCTGAAATTCTCCGAGAAGCTGCAGGATTTGTTCTGCGATCTTCCCCCTGCACCCGAGTTCAAGTGTCCACCCGATTCCAACCAGACGAAGCTCGTCATGGATTTCGAGCCCAAAGAGCGTTACGTCCTACACTACCAGAATCTCCGGTGGTTGATGCAGCGAGGGGTCACGGTCCACGCAGTTCACCGCATCCTCAAGTTCGAGCATTCTCCGTGGTTGCGTCCATATATTGAAGTCAACACCAAACACCGCACCGCAGCCACGTCCGAGCTTGATAAGGATTTCTTCAAGCTCATGAACAATGCGGTGTTCGGGAAAACCATGGAGAATGTACGGAATCGTGTAGATGTGAGGCTAATATCAAACAAAGCACAATGTCGCAGGCTCGTAGCAAACCCGTTATTCAAATCGAGGACTATTTATAATGAACAGCTTGCTCTGGTGCATATGAGGAAGAGCGAGGTGATGCTCAACAAGCCAATTTATGTTGGTGCCTCAGTATTAGACCTGAGCAAGCTGCACATGTTTCAAATATATTATGGGAAACTACGCCAGCACTATAACGACAATATCAGCCTACTCTACACGGACACGGACAGCTTGGTGTACCACGTTCGCACGGACGACGCGTACGGGGATTAAGCCACAGTTCCATCTTTGGTTAACCTCTTCGACACCTCGGGCTATCCCCAGCAAAACAAGTACGGTATCCTGGCCCGCAACAAGAAGGTGCCTGGCAAACTCAAAGACGAGAAGGACGGTGATGTAATTCTCGAGTTTGCAGGTCTTCGCGCCAAGGCCTATGCCATCAAAGCCGAGGGCAGCGTTACCAAGAAGGCCAAGGGTGTCGGCAGACAGGTGGTTCGGGAGCATCTTACATTCGAGGACTTTGTCGATTGCCTCAAGACTAGGTCGTCGGTTCTAAGAGCAGAACAGCGCATCCAGAGCGTCGACCATATCATCACCACAAACAAAGTTAGAAAAATTGCGCTGGATCCCGATGACGATAAGAGGTGCGTCCTCGAGTGTGGTATTCACACATTGCCTTGGGGGCATCGTCGTTTAGAAATAAATAAGAATTGCGCACAGTGCAAATAATTAGCACTCACCACCACACACAACAATTTTCACTAACTCAAAAAAACATTTTGTTACTCAGTAAAAAAAAAAACACTTTGACTGTCATTACAAAAAAAACTATGACCGTATTCTTAAATAACCAGCATGCCTATGAATTTGTTCGGTTTCAAAAAACAGATCATTATGGAAACCATACCAGATCATGAAGTCTTACCTTCCGTGTTACCTAAACTCAACGGTCTGTTGATCATTCACCTCAACAGCATTTGGACGAAATTGGATGAAGACGTCGGCAAAATTTTTTACATCTTCAACAACAATTTACATTTTTACGAAATTCCGATCGACGGGAAACTTCGGATCACCGTGAATCCGGAAAACGTAGGCGAAATCAAAATTTTTACCGGCAAGAACATTTTTCGAATCAAGCACGACAAGATACTTTCTAACATTACGTACGATGTGTCTGCAGGAGATTATCTTTACATGGAACTCCTCGGAGATTACGACAAACTCATTCCTCTCTTCGTAGAATTACGAATCGTCTATCCTATTATAAATAACCGTTAACCAAAAATGCCTAACGACATTTTCGTCAACACCAAGCGTGTAGACCATGCAGAAGAGATTCTCATGTTGGATGTTCGTGTTAAGAAGTTGAGGACCGATTTGATCGCTTTGCAGGAGACCTTAAACAAAAGTTTAGAGTCGGAAATCGCTACGCTCCAAACGCAATGTCTCGACCCCATTCTGAAAATCGATTCCGAACTGAAAACGCTCATAAAAAATTATGTCGACGTACCTTCTTACGACAACGTTCAAAATATACAGTTGAGCGTGGATTCGCTTCAAAATGATTTGGCCAAATTACAGCAATTTCAATCGAAAAATGAAGATTTGGAAAAATTGAAACTCGAAATCGAAGAACGAACTTCCGCAATCGAAAAGAATTTCTCCGAACTTCAAACCGTGGTGAACGATATTGATGTAGAACGCTTGCACGTCGTCGTTTCCAAATTACAAGAAGAATTCACCGGCACGTTGGAAGAAATTAAATCCAAGTTACAGACTTTGGAAGATACAATGACGAACCTACCATCGTCGGACGAACTGCAGGTCATCGGTAAAAGCGTCGCGAACATAAAAATTCAATTGGAGGCCTATCAAGATTTCGAACACATTCAAACCACCATCGCTACGCTTCAGGCGTCCTTGGAATTGATCAACGAAGAAATTAAAAATATTCACGCTGAAGCAAGAGCGTTGACGAGCATTCAAGACACGTTAAGCACGGTTCAGCAGAAGATCGAATATTTAGAAAATTTGAACGTCGAAACGAATCTCGCTCATTTTCATCACGTACTCGACAACATACAGGGTGACTTGGAATCGTTACGGACGAGCGTACCTTCGAGCGAAGATTTGGAAAAATTGAAAACGGCGGTGACGGCACTATCCGATTCGAGCGACATCAAAAGTTCATTGAGCGATCTCGAGAGTAGGGTGGCCAATCTCCCCACCTCCAAAGAATTGCACGCTTTGAAAAGAAACATATCTCGAATGCTGAAACGACTAGAAACGGAAACGGCGAACGTGGAACAGATTCGAGACGAAATTAGTTCGCTGGTGTCGACGCTGCCCACTTCGCAGAGCGTCGCCGACCTTCACACGCAGTTTACAGAGATGCGAAGCATCGTGAACGATCTTACCGAGAAGAGCTCGAAATTGAATCAAGTCGAGAACCTTCAGAACATTGTCGTCAACATCAGAGATCAAGTTGGAGTGCTGGAATCCACGCAGGAATCGACGCTGGCCTCTTTCGGTGCCAAGTTGCAAGAACTCAACGAAAACTACAAGCAGTTGAACGTGGAAGTGAAAATCAAACCGTCGTTTTCTGCCGTAACGGATACCATAATCGAGCATTTGCTGCCCATCGAAAATAAACTCGGACAAGTTCACAGTAATCTCGTCACCTTCGACACTAAATTCGCCAAATTGTTCACCTTGCAAGCCATCGAAATCAACAGCGTTCCCAATCAACAGAGAATCTCCACGCTCGTCGAAGGTAGCAAACTGTACATGTTGCATCCTTATCATCCGTACTACAAGTTTCTCCTCGATGGCACAATTCAGATAAACGAATTTTCGTACTGGTCTCACGGTAGAAAAGCTAGCGTTCCCACCATGACTTTGATATCGAATCGTGGTGTCCAGAAAGCAGGAAATATTCCTCTGGCACGTTGGAACGAAACGCGCAACATATATGAAATACACGAAGACGAAGATCTTACCGTTTTCGACGTGAGTGCCGGCGATAAGCTGATCATTCAAAACAAGAGCGAGGTACCACCCTCTTTGAATCCCATCACGCTGGTGCTTCTCTTGAAACGTAATCTCTAAAAAAAAATGTCTAGGCAAGCCATCGTCGAAGAATTGCATAAACCTGCACGCCGTAACTACGAACGTTTGGCTGTGGTAACCAAGCGCATCGACGACCTCTGGCAAAGTGACCTCGTGGAGATGAGTAGCGGCAATTTGAAAAACGTACATAAATTGAACAAGGGCAACAAGTAGATCCTCACCGTCATAGACACATTTTCGAAATTCGCATGGGCTCTACCTTTGAAGGCGAAAACGGGAACGTGCGTCACGGAAGCATTCAAATTAATTTTTCGCGAAAGCGGTGGCAGACAACCACGGTTTCTGCAAACGGACAACGGTAAAGAATTTTACAACGCCGTATTCCAAAAGTTTATTCAAAAACACAAGATTCAACATTATTCGACCTTCAGTCACATCAAAGCCAGCATCGTGGAAAGATTCAATCGAACCTTGAAAACACACATGTGGAAACGATTCACGCTTCGGGGAAATTACAAATGGGTCGACATCCTGCCGGAACTCGTCGACACCTATAATGATACGGTACACAGAACGATAGGCATGAAGCCAGCTGACGTTACGAAATCTGACGAGCAGCGTTTAATTTCTACAGTTTACTGTCCAAAGTACACACCCACGACAAAAAAAGCTAAATACAAAATTGGAGACCGGGTGAGGATCAGCAAATTCAAACGCACCTTCGAGAAGGGATTCACAAAAAATTGGAGCACGGAACTCTTTACGGTGGTTCGAGTTTTACCCGGAAACCGACACACGTATATAATAAAAGATAGTAGCGGCGAGATTTTGAAAGGAAGATTTTACGAAGAGGAACTCTCTAAAACGAAACACCCCGACACGTACCTCATCGAGAAAGTATTGCGTAGGAAAGGTGACAAACTGTTTGTCAAATGGCTGGGACTTCCGGAAAAGAGTTGGATCGACGCGAACGAAGTGATCTTGTGAGTACGTGGAACGTGGTGAAGCGTCTACCGGATCCGGAAAGTCAAACGAGAAAAAAAAAGAACGGTGAGTTGCTTCCCGACAGCATCCGCTGTCTGATCGTAGGTCCTTCGGGGTGTGGGAAAACGACACTGCTCGTGGACAATTTTCTCCTCGCACCGAATTGGTTAGATTGGAAGAACAGGCACCTGTACGTGTTCTCGAAAAGTTTGGAGCAATCCAAATACCAGCAACTGATGAAAGTGTACGATGGTCTGGACATTGCAACGTTCGCCTCGGAAATAAAACCACTCGACGATTGTCGTGAAAATTCAGCCGTTGTGTTCGACGACGCCATCCTGGAAAATCAAAATGAAATTCGCAACTTTTTCACGCAAGGTCGTCACAAAGGAATGGATTGCTTCTACATAGCTCAAACGTTTTCCAAAATTCCAAAACAGTTAGTACGCGACAACGCTAATTTCATATGTTTGTTTCGTCAAGATCACACCAACCTCAAGCACGCGTACGATGACTACGTAGGCGGAGACATGAACTACAATCAATTTTCGGAACGCTGCTGCTCTACTTGCTGGAACGGTGACGATTTCGGATTCGCGACGATCGACATGACGAGGAAACCCAACGACGGAAAATACAGAAACAAAATCAACGACTTTCTAAACGTTGCAACGTTGTGAGAAACGACGTATATAAATAACGTCATGACGAAACGAAAAATCGAAGACGAAAATCTCAAGCTTCGCGATTACCTCGCGAAACGCTTCAAAGGTTGGAAATCCAAGAATCGCGGATTCTACGAAGAGAAGAAACGTCAGGATCAACCCGTGATCGATGCCATCAGCGGTCTAGGTAAAGAAATTAAAAGTGTCACGGAACAAAATAAAAATTTGATCAACGAACTCGTACCGCTCGCAGCTAAAAGTTACGCCGTACCCACGCCCATTTCGAGCATTCCTTCGACGCCGTTCGAACTGAAGGATGCACCGGCACGACGTCGAGCTATAGGTAGCACGTCGTCGTCTTCGGATAAAATCGAGTTGGGACCTTTGGCACGAGACTACCTGAGTACGGGGAAATTCGACAAGGATGAAGTGTTCGGATTGTATCCCAGCATGGAAACCAACGAAGGCGGTGGTGTGGTGTGGAAGATTGGGAAATCGAAGGTGACCTTCGAAGGCAACGACATTAAAGTTAATTTAGGCGAGAAGGATAGTTGGACCAGGTATCCGGGTACGGTGGGACTGTGGGAACTCGTTGCCAAAAAGCAGCCGAAAGATTACACCGACGAAGATTACCAAAGTTACAAGGAAATTCTGATCATGACGGATGCCTTGTACCAGAACAACGACGCCTCGCAGAATAGGGTGAAATCGAGCAGCGGCGAGAAGTACAGGAATCTCATCAAACCGATTTGGAACCAGGTCAAAACAGGCAGCGGCGTCAAACGCTACAACATGTTACCCAAAGAATTCGTTTGGGTGGACGACGTTAGGAAACTCGTGGACCGATTGTTGGTGATAGCCGGCGAAGAGAATGCAGGCAATCGTAATTTCTACAACGAGAAGGTTGGCATCGTGGACATGATCAGCACGAAACTTTCCAACTTCATCGTGAACGACGACAAGGGCATAGGTTACCTGATCAAAATCATCAACACGCTGCCTCCGAAATTTTGGAACGTGGCCGAAGGAAAGGGACTCGTGAACGACATCATCAACAAGTTACCTTTCCAGATGCATCTACCTGGCTACCAGTACTGCGGACCGGGTACCAAACTCGAGAAAAGATTGGAGAGAGGAGACAAGGGTGTGAATCCGTTGGACGCGGCATGCAAAGATCACGACATCGCCTACAACACCACGCAGACGGATCTGGACGCACGTCACGAAGCAGACAAAAAATTGGAACATGCAGCTTTCGAAAGGTTCGTGAGCAGAGACGCATCGTTGGGTGAACAGGTCGCCGCACAGGGTACCACCATCGCCATGAACACAAAACAAAAATTGGGGTGGGGTATATAAATAACATCCAGTAAAAAAAACAACATGGCTTGCATAACTGATTTGCCGCACGAACTACTATCTAAAATATTCAAAAAGGTAGTTAACGGAGATGTTAATAAACTTGTGATCATAGCTAAAACGACGCCGGCATTTCACATGGGATGCGAAATAGTTCTCAAGGACCGTCTTCGGGAGATAAGTGGAATGAGGTGCGGTGATCTCGACACTCTTCTGTCGGCCGCGGGGGAGAAATTGAACGAGAGGTTGGACGAACTGTACGAGGCGAGGCAGGGGAGAAGACGGGACACCGATGATTGGAGAAAATCTAAGCAGGAGACGGAAGAAATCATCACGCACATCATCGCGTTTTCGGAAGCACGAACTTTCTTCCTCTGTTAAAAAAATATTCGATACAAAAAAAAATCTCGTGAAAAAATATATATATAAATAACACACATCGTGAATAAAAATTAAATTTCTCTCTAACACCCTGAAAATTTTTCTTTGATATGACGAGTGAAAAAATGAGTGACCTCCAAGCATTAAAACAAATGCTAAATTTATCAGTCGAGTATGTAAAAATTCTGGAATTGGAAGTCGACAAACCTTACACGATAACTTCCGGTTCAATCGTTTCTACCCAGTATGGTCCCAAGGTGCGTCTGTTGCTCAACGGACAATACAGTCTATTTTTACCAGATCAATACGCTATCATGTTATCCGACGAGAAGCTAGCTATCTTAATCGAGAACAAAACTCGAATCGTGTACAAGGGGACAAAGGAACTTCTTGGTAAGAAAACAAAGCATGTAATAGAATTTGTGTAACGGGGCTACGCGGAGTATATATAAAATAACATCCATTGAAAAAAAATCTCAGAACATTTATATATAAATAACATACCGTGAAAAAATAACACATAGAGCATCAACATGAAGCCCAAGGGTGTCGTGTACCAGATACCATATTCGAATCTAAAAAATCTAGGTGCCCTCGATGGGTTACTCACCAAGAAACAACGCGAGAAGAAACGTTCTTGCTTGTCGAAAGGACACGGAATGAAATTGCTGCTCAGCACACCTCAATTGAGACGCTTGCAGCGTTCGCGGAAACAGCAAAAGATCGGAGGTTTCATATTCAGCATCCCGGCCATCCTGGCAGCATTGGGGGCCGTTGGAAGTTTGGCTGGCGGAAGTGCCGCCATCGCGAAAACCGTCATCGACTCGAAGAAGAACAAGGCGGAATTGGAAGAACAGAAACGTCACAACCTGGCCATGGAGAAGAAAGGGGGGAAGGGCGTGATGAAGAAGTTTAAAAAAAAGAAACAACAGCACTCACCAACCGAGACATTGAATCTCTGATCGAACCGTTACAAATCAAACACTTCAGAGGAGTTTTCATGTCCGACTCGTTACCTTCAAGCGTTAAAAGAAGAGAATGCGGAGTAGTCAACTTGGACGGTCAAGAAAATCCAGGCACGCATTGGATATGTTACCACAAAAATAATGATAAAGCATTTGTTTTCGATTCTTTCGGAGGTGTTCCACCTACAAATTTAATTCATTATCTGAAAACGAACAAAACCTCTATATACTACAACGACGAACGCATTCAAAATTTCGGAGACGTGAACTGCGGTCATCTCTGCCTCTCCGTGCTCGCGTTTCTCTCTAAAATAAATAACCCTACGATCGAGGATTTCCAGAAAGCATTGTGGAACCTCAAACAGCATCACTAGGATGGGCGTGTTCCATCTCACGAGCGAATCTTCGATCTTGAAACTCACGCTGCACGACGACATCGTCTATCCTAAATCCGTGGCTCTGCGTGCATTCTACAGCATGTACCTCATACCTAACGTCACGCAGCACAACAACAAAATTAGCGTCGGAAGCGAACACATCGTCGTCACGCCAGGCCAATACAATCTTTCCACTTTGCAAGCTCAGTTACCCAAAGGCACGTACCTTTCTCAAAATTCGGTCACTCACAGAGTGGAAATCGTGTCGGCGACGGAGACCGTGGACCTGGGCACCATGGGAGAACTTTTAGGTTTCGAGAACGACACCAAACTCGAAGCTGGCATCAAGCACGTAGCAACCAACATTCCTAAATTCTTGGCCATCGAGACTCTGAACGTGCACTGCAACGTGGCCGAAGGCATGATCACGAAATCTTCGGACGGATTAGGAAGTCACAAGCAGACGGGAATCATAGCCACTTTCAAACCAAGTTCCGAGTTCATGGAACCGATCATCTACACGCCCTCTTCGCCGATCTATTTTCCAGTATGTCGCAACCGCATAGACGACATAGAGTTGGTGGTGACGAACGAGAAAGAAGAGGTGGTGGATTTCGCAGGTGCAACGACGACGGCCATCGTGGAGATCAACGTATAATAAATAACACGCATAGTGAAAATGGAGCAAATCGAAAGTTACGAATTGCAATCTTTCCCTTCCAACCGTCGCACGTTGGCCAATCTCAACGAGGCGAACAGGGAGATCGAATACGACGTGGACGTAGGCGATGGGTTCGTTCATCCTCACAGAGCGGACCTCTACCTTCAATTCGACGTGGTGAAGAAAGAAAGCGGAGACGCGTTTCCCGCAGCAGCAAATTTGATACTCGTGGACAACTTCGTGCCTCACCTGTTCTCGCAGGTGGAGGTGAGGAAACACAACACCGTCATAGACAGAATAGACTATCCAGGCATCACGTCGACGGCAGTGGGAACATTGAAATTATCCAAAACGGACGCAGCGTACTATCAAGTGGGGGGATTCGAAGCCGGGACCAAAATATCGACGAGAAGTCACACGGTGCTCTTTCCCATGCGTCTGCTGCCTGGTTTCTTCTCGGACTACAAGGAGATCATGTGGAAGGGAGGACTGAGGATCACGTTTCGAAGAGCGGCCAACGACAACGACGCACTGATGCGATACACCAACTTGAACGCCGACGGCACGCCGATAGCCAACACTTTACCCGAAGCGGCGAAATGCGTCATCCGGAGCATGGAATTGAGAATGCCTGTGGTGGAATACGAAACAAACTACGCCCTCAAGTACAAAGCGGAGATCTTGAAAAATCCGCAGGTGGCGATTCACTTTCACGGTTACCAGTGCGTACAGAAGGTGGCGTCGGGAAGTCACATGGAATTCGACGTGACGACGCAGTTCAACAACATACAGTTCGACATGCCAGATTTCGTCGTAGTGCTTTTTCAGACCGGGAGGGACAAGAATCAGGAAAAAGATTCCAGCAAGTTCGACGACTGCAAGATCAAGAACGTTTATCTCAAGAATGGTAGGAACGAAGTGTTTCCGCGCGAGAATTACAACCTCGACATGACCAAAAACGATTACCTCAAACTTTACGAAGCGTTCTCGGCTTACAAACGCGTGACCGAGGGAAGCGTGGACATGTACTACACGCCCAGCGAATTCAAAGCACGGAGACCCATGACCGTCATCAACACGACGAAGAGAAAGCAGGTGGTGGTCAACGATCGAACCAACATCAAGATCGTCTGCGAGTTCCACGATGCCTTGCTCGAGGATACCCTATGTAGTGTCATCCTGATTGCAGAGAAGTCCTTCGCCTACGACGTGAAGAACGAGAGGGTCACAGAGCAGTTTTAACATGTTTAACATCTTTTCTTGCACAATAAGAAATTTTTAGTACTAGCACAATCAGTTACAATGGCACAGTACGAATTTCACTAGTTCAGATCAGTTACAATATCAATTTCATCAGTTATCAGTTACAATATCTTTTTTTTGCACTATAGCACGAGAGACAAATCAGAAAATTTGCACAAAAAATTTGTTGTTGTTTTTACACAAGAAAATTAACAATAAAATTCTTTCTTTTTTTATCGTTTCAGATGCTGTCGAAACATCAAAAACACATACACACACACTAGAAAAAAAAAGCATGCAACCTTATTTGTAACACACACACATACATTCTCCATCTTCATCAAGAAAATATTATAATAAACATAATTATTTTTATCTATATCTCACAATAAAATTCTATATCCAAAAATATTACAACATCAAAATAACACTAGAGTCGTTAGTACACGTTGCATGCATTACGGAGGTCCTCTGTAGAGTTTCATGGAAGTTTGAGAAAAAAAAAAACACGTGAAACTCTACAGAGGTGTGGTTATCTAGAACCGCAGCCGTTAGAAAACCTTTTACTTTTTTTTTTTTGGTTGGGCACCACGCACCCTGGCGAGGTTATAGGGGCCAGGAATCTTAAAAAACAACAATTATTATTTGTTTGTTTGCGTCACAATACGGAAATAATAAAAGGCACGCGCGTGCGCGTGTGTGGCACATCGTTCCCCCGAGAGAGGTTTACAAAGGTCACGATATATATAAACATTGGCCTCTCTTTTTTTTTCTTTTTTTGGGACTTGGAAAAAATTTACAATAAGGTGCATTCGCTCACCACTGTTGCCAGCCATAAATCTCTCTCTCTCTCTCTTCATCTTACAGCAACGTTGGCATCTCTATTTTTTTTTAGTTGTAAGTGGGTTGCCAACACACTCTAGTTAATAATGCTACATATTATACACACACACGCACACACATACTGTGTTGCCATCCACCCATCTCTCTCTCTTTTACGGCAGTGCGTGTTTGTTGCCGGCTCTCCTTGCCCAGTGTGTGTATGTTACGCCAGTATATAAATTGGCTAAGCCTCAAAAAAAATAGTAGCTTTTGCTAAGTAGGAAGAAAAAAAAAAGCTGTAGGTAGGTGTTGGCAGCGCTGTCGGTTGTTTAATTCCCCCTCTCTCTCTCCTCTCTCTTTTTTGTAAAAGGCTATGGCAAAAGTACCAGTAGGTTGGCAAAAATTGCTTTATGCACTGTAAGGCAAGCCTCAAGCAAGGTTGCCAGCTCCTTGCTTTAGGTTAGGTTCGACCAAGAAAAAAAAGGCTGTAGGTAGGTGTTGGCAGCGCTGTCGGTTGTTTAACTCTTCCCCCTCTCTCTCTCCTCTCTCTTTTTTGTAAAAAGCTATGGCAAAAATACCAGTAGGTTGGCAACCTTGCTTAATGCACTGTAAGACAAGCCTCAAGCAAGGTTGCCAGCTCCTTGCTTTAGGTTAGGTTAGACCAAAAAAAAAAACCTTGGTGATTTTTTCGAGTAAGGTGTTGGCAACACTGCGAGAAAATGGGGCTTATGCCTTACAAGAGCAAACCATTAAGGCGAGCCCCACCGAGCCCCACTTTCGGTTGCAGAACCCGTCCACCTGCACTACTTATTCACTTGAGAACGATTACGTCGCATGCAGAAAAATAATATGTAGAATACATAACTGTGATAATAAGCTTGAAAGATAATTATATTTCAGTTAGCACAGTTATCTATTAAAAGGTTCAAGATAAAATCTGTGCAACAATGCATTGGAAATCGAGTGAAAAAAAACTTCCTTCATAAGTAGCATCTCTACGGAAGTTATCACTCATATATTCTAAGAACACATTCTAGCTGAAGCCAAATGCGCTCTTTACAAAAATATCCACTTAACAGATAGACATAATGAACGTACATGCCACGGATAATATGCTTAAATTAAATGAAATCAGGAACCAATTAAATTCGCCACTTTGCAAATTACTAAATGTGTTTGAGCACATGCCCAACAACTAGAAATTTGTTTCTGTCGTGTCAGGTACAACATTTAGTAGAACATATTTCTTGAAAAAATATATCTGAATTATTCACAAACGTTTCTACTTAATTAGAATTTTAGAAATTTGGACCGAAGCGCCATCTCTTCTTATTTTTTTTAAAATAATTATATTTTGGCACTTGCAATATCTGAACAAGGATAAGAAATTCAATTATAATTAGTTTAGAAAATTTGATGAAAATATTATCAATTTTGTGACATTTCATCACCATCGTCGCGATTAACCAAACCTGGCAGAAAGACGACGGCAATATTAAAAATGTCTGTATGTCTCCATGCTAATTATTATATGTGTGCATACATAGCTACTGACACAAAATATAAAGCAGTTTATAGTTGCATTGGGATGTGTTTTTTTTTCTTTACCTATGGTGTACGTATAGTGATCACTGCAGCTGCAAACAGTATGATTTGACGAGGTCAAGATATTATTTTAGTCGTGCCTCTAAATGTACACTCACCGGCAATAACAATGCAACACCTAGATCCTGAAATACTCGCTTCCCTGCAATGCCTTATGTTATGTTAGGGAGATGGTAGAACTATCCATTGGAAATTTTCTATTAGAATTCACTTATCTGCGTACAATTAGGCAATTCACATAACGCCCTGCAGGGAAGTGTGTTACACCGCACTAATAGGCGGGAAATGTCGTTGCAAACGATCCAGGATGAGTTCGTGTCTGGGGCGGTTATGGATGCTCAATCAATGCGGAGGCGGGGATTAAATACCTAGATATATGACACTTTAATTCTACATGAAACCTGTAGACTCCAATAATAAAAGGAAAACACAAATAGCATTCTACCTGTAAACATGAATGACAACTCATACAAACGGTAAAAATATATGTATATTGGAATCAAATATATTTACACAACAAACATAATACAGGTCTCCTTTACTCATTCCTTCATTTTCTCTCTCACTCATTTTCATGGGGCTTTTCAACATGAAAAATACATGTACAAGAGTCGTACTTCATCAACATACTTTCTCTCCTTTGTTTGACATGAACTTGAATTAGGTCGTTAATCTTTCTGCTCCAGTGCTCATTACTATCAATATGTACCAGCCCTAAAAAAGAACAATTATCGGAATGATAGGTCGGCGTAGTTGAACCTTTTGTTCACAAGAACATACGCATCTTTACCGCAAGTATGAAATTGCCAAATTTCTTAGACGGGGGTGTTACAACAAGCCTCTCTCGTCCTTTCAAGACAATTACACCTCTGCTGCGTGATGCAAATCACATAATTAGGCTCCAGCTGCTGGAATACTTCACTTAACATCGGCGCGAGCAAAATTTACATTACCACTCTACAACGGGGAATACAATACTTGCACGACCTGGCAATTTAACATATAATACTCACAAATAAACGACTGAACAGTCAAACTTCGATAAGTTATACTAACAACTGGGCGGTTGGTTACACTACAATGGAGCACACTTCGCCAAATTACAATGAAGTTTTAACTGAATCAGGAGCTTTATCATTAAATGCAGACAATTCAAAGATTATGATTAAAACATGAAACGACCTATTTTATAACATTTACATAAATACGAGACACGGAGACTAGGTTCAGAATCCTGAGTCACGTAGAGAATCGCGAATCAAAATGATCCTGGCTTTGGTTGTAGGGCGTTGACAAAAACAATACATTCGCACGTAGATGTATCGACAGAAAAATACTGTACCAGACTCTGTTACGTCGTCGGGGTTGTGCATCTTTCCTCGGTACGATTAATCACACTTGGTTTTCTTGTGGCGAAAAATGTTCGTTCGGTTAGCAACCGCGGCGATAGGCGTTCGTCGGTCATACTTGGCACTTTCGCTCCTGGGGTAACGCTCCTGGCCGGGCAATTTCACATGTCGGGCGTCGTGTGTCTCTCCCTCGCTCGGACGCCGGCTTCCGACGGTTAGCGTTCCCGGGCTCGTCGCTATCATCTGGCGGCTCCCTCTTTCTCCAGCGTTGCCTTGCGCTCGTTGCTCTCAAGCGACCGACATCTTTTCTTCATTGTTACTGCTGGGCATTGGTTCATCTCCGGCGTCAGTTTGGGCTCCTTACTCTCAAGCGACGGACAACTCTACGTCGATACTGCTGGGCGTTGGTCGGTTGGCGATCGCGACGGTTGGTGTTGGCGACGTCGGCTGGTTTGACGGTTGGGAACCCGACGTTCCCCTCTCCTCTTATCCTCCTAGCCGGCCATGGCTTTTGATGTTCGTTGTGTCACAAAACTAATAACAGCGTAAGGTTATAACACAACCACGGTCTCCCTTTGACGTTCTTCAGTGATTGATGTAGGCACTGTCACCTCACTTGCAGTCACATACTGACGTTCACAAAATCAAAGTCCACGGTATGCGGAGGTGTATCGCGGAGATGCTTCCACTACAAGAATCGCGGTAAACTATGTCGAGGTTTTGGGTTCCGATGGTTATATACCTATTATGAAAATGTCACTTGGGAAAACGTTAAAGACGCGTCGCTTCCTTTCTGCCGCAAAGGAGGTTCAACTCGAGTCCATTGTATTCTGGCCCAGCCCAGCGTGTGTCCATAGCCAGGTACAGCAGGATTATCTTCCCGTCAGAGTAGTAAATTCGAAGGTTGTCCGTGAATTGTCCTCTTATAACAAATTCGGTCTTGCGTCCATGAAATTAATTCGATCATCTTGAAATTGAATCCAGGTGCTTTCTATAACATGCCGCTTCAGTGGTAAAAGTTTCAGGTATATCCGCCGACTGGAAACGAAGATATACGATAAAGCCTATATTTGCACAGGTGGCCGTAAACAATGAACCTAATTGACGATCGTTGGCGTGACTCAAGACCTTTTTCTCCTAACCCCCGTTGTCTCGCAGAATTTCACTATTCCGACTTGAACTTTTAAATCTAAGAACTGAAATCTCAAACCTCACGCCTTACAACAGTAATATTGATTGATACACATAATTAAAAATATTGAACAGTGATTTACATGCCACTGGATACTGTGACAAGTGCAGGATCTAGGTGTCCCATTATTGTCGCCGTTGACTGTTCCTAGAGGTGCTAGTTTATGAGTGACTTTTTATATCGACAAATGGAAGACATGTTCTTGAAGCTTGTCCACGTAGATGATATCAGCACTTTGTGTGTTGTTGTTTTGTCAGTTATGACCTAGATATCGCAATAAGATTTTGTGTGTATTATTATTGGAAGCTTTGGGACAAGACGGCCTGAAGGATTTTTCTCAGGGGGGGCAGCAGTACTCAAAGTGGTGGGGGATGGTGTGGTGATCCAGTTGAGAAAATTCTCATAAAGGATCCACTCACTAGGATAATTTTGCTCTTTCCCAAACTGGGCAAAGCATTGTCGCATTCTTAGAATTTCCAATTCGAGCACTGGGGGGTAGAGTAAGATTTGATATTTTGCCATTCAGTCATAAAAACTCATATCTTACTTTTTTTTATTATTATTGTTTCACGAAATCTATAATTAAAATTGAATTGAAAAAACCATGGCACTGTTGTGAAGTTAAGAATTGAGTCTATTGTTTTAATAGAAACTGGATTCGCTTTGATTCCTTTCAATAAACTTTTCACGATATTTATGGCGTCTCTCGTCAATGTTTTCACGCAACAATTACATCATACGAATTACTTGAAGTTTTTACAGATAGTATCTCAGTGGCGGCAAGTGCTCCCTGGGCCCATTCTGCGGGCACCCTTGATTGGGGAGATATTTCAACTCGACACACCAAGAGAATGCAACTATTTTTCTTCCTTACTGAGATTATAAAGAGAATGTGAAAAAAATATTTACTAATCATTCTAGTAGTTGAAAAATTATTTATCAAATGAAACCGGTAAATTAGCTGTAGTGTTGGTATCATTTTCATATTATCTTTAATGAAGTTCTTACTTGTACACCAACATATCATATAGCCTACCTTATTGAATAGAATATGAAAATCATCTTATATTGATGTCTGGTCGTTATGAAACCAGTCTTGAAAGTTTCAAGTATTTTTGCTCCTGCAAACCTTTTTGACGAATATGTAGACAAGATGTTCGCAAATCAATGCAAAATTGCTAGTACTTTGGCTACGAGCAAAAGGACAAATGCTCCGCTGAATGTGTTCCAGGCATATTGGTCTAGGCTCTCTGTCGCCATTGAACGGAAGGGAAAACTTCCTGTCGATGTTCTTGCGAAAAGTTTCCCTGTCCCACTGAGCAATGATTCCACAATCTCGCAACCACTTGATAACATTATTAGTAGATAAAAATAGTAAAATAGCAGATTATAAGATAGAACATTTAGTACGCAGTTTGAAGAATTACAATATGAAATCTGATATAAAACATGATTTCCACACGTGTACGTATGATCATGACGAATTACAATTATTAGTAAATAAGTCTATCACTGATATTGATTACGATTAATTAGATAAGGTTGACATTTCAACGAATGGTATCAGAATTATGAAAAAGCAGGTTATTAGTGAAGCCTAGGATAACGAATAGTTAGTTCTAATTCAATTACTAGTTTTAATCTCTCAACTAACCACATCCATAGAAAGTCGAAGATTAGGATATACATATAATGCTGTAACTGGAAGAAGGGAAATTGTTTCTAGCCCACGTTAAATATGGATAGGCTATCGGAATTTGACTTATGAACATAGAATATATTATGTGTGAGAGAGAGAATGTGCGCTTTCTGTCAATGACGAATTTTGGGGAGTCCAAGGGATCCCCCGAAAGAGTTACCAATCATGAAGATTAATAAACAAAAAATTCATTGTGTAGTTTGTTTTTATAATGTTATTTCCACAGTATTTACACGAAGATATAGTTAACCAATAACGAATTGTGATTGGTTACTTGAATATTTTTATTATGATTATGATTATTGATTTGCTGTTTCAAGTCCACTTTATGCACTGTAAGGCTAATCGGGACTGGACCTACAGTTTTAAGTGGGATCCGAACGACTATGTGCCTTCACCGCTTATCGAACCCGGGGCCCCTTGATTACAAGGCGACGGCGCTACCACTGATTATGATCAGTGTTTGGAAGTAACTAGTTACTTGTAACGCAATTCTAAAGTAAGTAACTACTGTGTTTGTGTGTTCGTTTTTAGTTTATATCATTGTAAAATCCCGTGGTTCATCGAGCACACCCCTATGTATTTCCTCACCACATTGCACACACAAAAAGATTGCTCGTAATTCAAGAAAGACGAAATCAAAATTATAAATTCTTTATTTCAAGTAACCTTCAACTAGAATATTTCTTACTTTTCACTCCACAAGTAAATACACATAATGTTTAGTCATGGTTCACACAGCTCGAAAGACAAATGAAGAATATATGAGGCTCGTTTCTCATTCTGTGAAATTATAATTCTAGAGTTCAGAAGCATTCACAAATCTTTCATAAAACAAAATATACAGCAATACTATGCATTAAAGTAACGATGGACGCGATTGAATAAAACCAGATTATTTTTATGATTGTTTGGACATTATGAGAAATAGTAGTGATAAGTAAAAGGTTCTATATTACAAAAGTTAGTTTTACACCATTACCTAAATTCGATTTGACATTGTGAATAGATTACATTCTGAATTGAGAAAGCTTAAGTTATAGATAGAACCTTTCTAGTTCAATAACAACTATGTTTCGATTTGTCTGATGGAATTCTGAAAGATTGCGTATTACTTGATGTTGTGCAAAAACTTTTTTTAGTTATCTAAACTAAAAGGAGCTCTCCTTAACATGTTGCAATGTGCCAGAAATGATTTGTGAGGTAATGCACTCTATTCTGAAGTTGATAGAAAGGTCATCCTTTGGCTGTTAAAATTGGGGGCACGTAATTCAACTCAGAGTGAAGGAAGCTCAGAAGTTACGAGGCAGGATAGTTCCTGTATAGTGAAACTGTTGCGAAAATTAACGAAAAAGTAGGTAGTTTGTTAGATTGTATAAAGAAACATAGCGCGTATTTAAAAAGAAGTAAATATAATAACAGGAAATTTTACTTGTCATTGTGTCTCACGTACGCAAAAACTGTTTATGACTGAAGATAAGCAATCACATACACATGTTCACACACATACACACACACACACACACACACCATCACACACCCACACACACACCCACACACACACACACACACACACACACGCACACGCACACGCACACACACACACCAAGGACCACGGAAACGTACAGAGGACGTCAAAACAAACAACTTTTCTCAGTAACATTTTTCTCGTAGGTGCGTAGTTTTGGCGCTACAGTCGTTCAGAAAAGCCCATTTTGCCGCCTCAATGCTGGCAACCATACACATCATTTGATCGCATCTGTGACGTCATTTTGTGCTGCGAAACAGTGCACTGCATTGTTGCAAGGAACACACAAAGTTTGGGGAAAATGACAGACTACCAACCACATTATGATCTGTAAAACGAAGATACGATCGCTTCCAGTAGACCGAACATCTATGGAAACAGCCTACCAGCCAGTAGATCAGCAGTTATCCCAGAGAAAGGGGGAAGGGAATCAACGGTACGATAAATGGTAGAAAACGACGTATTCAAAATGAAGTGGTAATAACGGATTCTGTCTCTTAGCCATCATGTCAAATATACTCATCATCAACAATAAATTTTATTGGAATTACAGTTTACATCTGGGTGTTTACGCCCAGCTATCTACATATCAAATATTTGCAAATCTCCTTGCAACGTTGATATCTACATGTTTGTGTACTGATACATACGTTGTGGTATTGTAGTGGTGATAACGGAAGTATCCGAGGTTCACGTTGTTACATTATGGCTAAAATACGTACAGTCACAGACACTGCCGGCTTGTAACGATTCCTTTGAAAGTCAATGTATTCATTACAAGCCGGCAGTGTCCGTGATTGTACAACCACAGTAACAACCTTATAACGAATCAGCAGCGAATATACTGTCATATTCACAGTTGCAAACTACTGTACTACATGTGTATCAGGTCCTTAGATAAACACAGTCGACGGAGAACTTGTTTTACTACTACTTACATCCCTTTATTTTCAACTATTTGCTCCTTGTCGCATAATGCCGTGAATATACATTACATTACATGTTACTTACCTTTGGAATTTTGAGTTCTTTAATTTTTGTCAACTGTTCAGTGTGTCACAGACAACGAGTATCAGAAGGACGAAGTTGATAGACTAAATTGTAGATTCCAACTTGGCAACGAGATTTGCAAATATTTGGCATGCAAGCTGAGACAAAATTCGTTGTTACTTCATCCATTTGAATTCCTTTTTTTTCTACAATTTTTCATATCGTTTGTTCACTTCCTGTTGGGTTACAGAACTTGTTGACTCGCTTTGTTTTACTGTACATAATATGGGTGATTGTAGCGACATCATTTTTCACAGAAAATGTGTAATCCTGGAACACATCGCTTCACCACAGGAAATGAGGTATTTAATGCAATCAAATGTTTTGTGTGGTTGCCAGCAATCAGGCGGCAAAACGGCCTTGTTTGAACGACTGTAGCGCCGAAATGATGCACCAACAAGAAAAATGTTACAGAAAAGTTGTTTGTTTTGATGTTCCCTATACGTTTCTGTCGTCCGTGGGTGCCATTAAAATGACACCCTGTGTCCGTGTGTGTGTGCGTGTATATATAAGTATATATAAGTATATGTAAGTATATATATATATTTTGAAGTGTGACTCGGATAAACCTTGGGGATATATATATATATATTTGTGTGTGTGAGCAAATATTGTAATCATATTATTTTACATGTTACTTACTTTTTTCGTTTATTTTGTTGAGTTTGGTATCCGAAATAACTGGAAATTTGTTTCTAATTTATTCGCCTCTGATAAACACTTTTTTTGTCCTTCTGTAGCCTTTGAAACTGAATGACAAAACTATTGTGGGCTCAACATCAGAACAAGACGCATTGAAATATATACAGTTTATAATGTTTAAAATGAATGTTTGTACCACTAACTCAATTTAACTTGCAATCCATTTCCTGAATACAAATCAGTAGTAAATGTAAAACGCAATACAAAAAGTCGATTGATTATTCTCTTTCCCGTCCATTATTGCCTTAATATCTTATGTATTAACAGGTTTGCTGAATTGTTTAGGTTAATCGCGATTGCTGGTGTTACACTCTCTTAACTAAACCGCTAATAATTGCAGAAGAAGTGTAATGATGTATTAGAAGAAAGTGACATTTTGGTGACATGTCAGGTCACCTGTCAGAATGTCTGCAAGCAGAACTATATGTAGTGGCTGCTAGTTAAGCCGTTAATATTCGTGATGAAGTTGTTCATTCTGTTTGAATTGTAGCACATACAGAAATTCTAAAATTAATCTTTCGTTTAATTCATTCTAGATGTTACTTCAATATGCAGATTGCTATATTGTGTCAATATTCTTGTGATTTTTCAGATGAAACTGATTGAAACTATGTTTAAACAGCACACCCGGATATTGTTATATCTCACCATTTCAATTTTTGTCATGGGAAGGAGCATTACTATAAATCAAAGCCCACTGGATAGTAGATATATTGGATGTATCAATGACATCATGAACAAGGAGTTTGGAACTCTCAGGACAGTAATTGTGATACATGACGATGATACAAGGCTTCTGGCCAATAGAATTTCTAGCGATAAATATGTGATGATTTGTATTCACATTGATTATCTGTCTACAGTGGAAAACACTTGGACAAATTGGATGCTAGAAAGGAAAGAAAGTTGCTACATCATACTAGCTAGTAACATTGATGTGATCAAAGACACAATGCAGAAATATTACCAGTTTTCATATTTTAATTCTGACTCTAAATATTTAATTGCCATTACTACTGACTACGCTCAACACGATCTTACTTCACTCTTTGCATCTTTAGGTAGAAACAGCATAATTAATGTAGTAGTCATGGCACTGTCATTTCAAATCCCTACCTATGTTAAGGAATCACCCAGTGCAGCAGTCTTTCTATTTACCTATTTTCCATTCTCAGAATTCCATTGCAGATCAGTTGGTAGAGTAACCCTGTTAGATGTTTGGGATGGAAAACAATTCATGTTTAAATCTAATCTTTACATCAACAAGTTGACTAATTTGTATGACTGCGCAGTTCCTCTGAAGACCCACGTGATGGAAATGTTTGCAGTTTTTGTACCAGCTGGCGAAGATGGTTTTACCCTAACTGGTTACTTCGGTGGTTTCATTGCAGTTCTGGCAGAAAGTATGAATTTTACCTTAGAAACCGACGATACATATTACAACAATCTTGATATAGGAGATGTATTACCGAATGGATCTTTCACAGGTGATTTAGAAGAACTAACACTGGGAAGAATTGATGGCATTTTCAAGTTAGCAAAACCAAGTACACGTGGGAACTACTTCTTCGACATGCTGATGTCTAACTACTTCACGAGTTGCGTTTGGGTTGTTCCAAAACCCAAAATCTATCCCCAATGGATGAATATATACTTTCCTTTTCGTCCGAATTTATGGTTGATCAATGTGATATCATTCTTTGCTATAATCGCATTTACCAAAGCAGCAAGTCATATTCTACACGATTATCAGAGTTACGTTTTTCGTTATCCTCTCTTCTCCAATTTATCTCTTTTATTGGGAATCTCCATCCCTTCTCCTACACCAGTATTTTTCTTCAGGGTGGTGTTTGTCATTTGGGTCTTCGGTTGCCTCATAATCAATTCCCTGTACCAGTCTTCTCTTTTCGGATTCGTAACCAGACCCAAGAAGTATCCCTTCATTGATTCTCTGCAAGACATACTAGATGAAGGATTGCATTTTGGAGGCGACATTACGAGTCGAAAACAGATACAAACTTTCAATGATCCTGTTTTTAAGGAAGTTTACGACAAATGGATATTGGAAGAAAACCCTGAAATTAATTACAGAAGAGTAGTTGAACAAGGTGATTATGCTTTCTTGTCAGGAGATATGTTCCCAGAAATAATAGCTTATAGACACATGCTATTTGATTCTTATGGTAACACACTATTCCACATGACTTCAGACAAGTTCTTCACCTATCCCTTTGTCTTCCTTTTGCGAAGAAGTTCTCCATACACATTCTCCTTTTCCCGTCTGATTGCACTCAGTGTGGAAGCTGGCCTTCCCTTGAAGTGGAAGAGTGAAGCGAAGACAGTGCTGGTGCACAGTGCGTTAAGATACAAAACTTTCCAAGAGCCGCCAGTTACCATTGTTATTCAGCTGGAGAGTACAATGGGTGCTTTTGCATTACTGATAGCAGGCATTCTACTGAGCATAATATTATTTACTTTTGAAATGTTACGCAACAAATTGAAATAGAGTACCACTACTTCAATGTTTCAGAATTCTACCAAAGTGTATTTTATTCATAACTTTCTCTATTTGAAAATAAATTTGATTCATATCAATGCCCGTTATGTTTTAGTAAGAATGTACGTATTATAAAGTACACCTTCCATAAAAATACACTGATTATTGTTTTAATCGAAGAATAGTCAATGTATTATACGGTACCGAATATACGTAGTTAACGAAGATGATGAATTTAAAATCGCCTGTTAAAATGCATATGTACTGAATTGATAGTATTGTTGTAGATGCAGTGGAAAATATTTTCAAATCCATGCAATTTATTTTATTTCTATAGTTTGTAATGTCTTGTGTAATGAAGTAATTGTACGGCTATGATATCATAACACGATCATGATTTTGTTGGAGGATAACGAAGAATATTAGAAATATTTGGAGATCTCTCCAGTGGAAGGAAATGTAGAATTTCACGAATGACAGATTTTTTTTAAAGAAAGAAGAATAATTGTACTTAAGGAGATAAACCAAGTAGTGAAGTATTTCTTTCAGATATTATATTTTTGTTGTGTTTTTTGAAAACTGGAATGAATATACGTATAATCATGCAAGTGATTTCATCTCAGATCATGCAGGTCATGTCCGCTCACCATCGTGGATTTTGCTGAAAAAATATATGTTAGTAGGCCACATGGCACATGTCCAAAAATAGATTATTTTATTTTCTGTTGATTTGTTACAGTGTTACAAGTTCTCAAAGATTGGATGCGAGAAAAATTTGATCTAGATTTTGTAATTCTAAGGTGACAGATTTATTATTTACCTGTATGATTTGAGATGAAATGACTCGTGTAGAAAAATCATTTATTCCCAAACTGAACAAACATCAGTTACGCGAAGATTGTTTTACTTGCATGTACAACATTCCTTTACTATCACAGTGATAGTAAATTGATTTGCATTAGACGTAATTGCTTGGCATTTTGATACGACTTCGTTGCGTCACAAGATTTGCTGTACGTTACGAATGTACAGTACCTAATCTTTTCCGTTGAAGTTGAATCCGACGAAATGGAAACATAGTATTTAAGAAATGTAGCTAATAAAAGACAGTCGGTTGAGCATCCCACCTCATCTTCATTCAAGCAGTGTGCGATGGTATTGTTCACATCTGCAAATTCGATTGCAAATTGAAGATCTGATGCACTAATATCATGAACAATATTTTACGTAACTAGGTGAAGGAGCAAAAAATAAGAGGTGTTAAGAGGGCATTAGTTTCCTATTAAATAAACATGTAATTGTCATGTTTTATTTATATATTTATATACTTTGCGGAAGTCGACGAAAGGAGGTGAGAAACGAAGCAGAAATAACAGGTCGGACTAATTTCTGTGTTCCAGGAATACTTGGGTTCAGTTTCCTTATATACTATGTTACTTATAATGTTGTTCGTACAGATGAAGTGTGAGAACTAAACGAATGCAAGAATTACAATAAGCCTTAGTACATTAAGTATTCTCCCTACATGTAGTTTTAACACACATAGTGATTTATTTACAATCGTTTGTTCCCCCATAAACTTTATTAATATCGAAAAAACATATATTTTTGCATAAACATGCTACTTTGATGTCACATTTATGTTCTCACAGTCGCAATGAAAACAGAAAAACAGAACACAGAAAAATAAACATAAAAATGTTACAAAATGAGACAATTTAATAGCCAGAATCATAACCCTTGGCCCTAATAACTGCTTTTCATCTACTGTGCATAGAAGCGACCAAGGTATTTCAGATGTCTGGGCTGATTCCCTCCCACTCTAAAGCGACGGTCCTCTTCTGATCTTCTTTTGACTTGCACTCATGTTTATGAGCCCCTAAATGCTCAATCGGATTCAGATCTGAACTTTGAACTAGTGTTTTCAGCTGCTTTGGTACATTCAAACTCAACCAGTCTCTGTTGAGTTGAGCAGTATGTATGCTGTCGTTATCCTGCTAGAATGTGAACACACGGGGCAACCCCATTTGCTGAGCATTTTTTTAACGTTATTCTTCAGAATATTATTACAGACATGTTTGTCCAAGATTTCACCAATGACTTGCGTTTTCCCAATTCCTTTAGTCAACATACAGGCCCAGATCATAATGGATCCCCCACCATGTTTTACCGTAGGCGTTGTATTGGCAACATTGTCCTGCGTACTTGCCTTCCTCCACACTCTGGTCACACCATCTGATCCGTGCAGATTTATTTTGGTTTCATCGGACAATATCACTTAACTCAAAACTCCTGATCCTTATACAAAGGCTCTTTGGGAAATCCGACTCTGTTGATACGTTTACCCTGTACGAACTACATTGAGAGCAACTGTATATTGGCGTCTTTGTCTGAACGCTTGGGGTGACAATCCCCTTCGCATCTAGGGCTCTGTTCCTTACTAGTCCAATTTGATATATTTTAAAATCTTACCTATGACTATAGTAGTACGTTTCAACCCCATGCTGTTACCAACTCTAATGAAAGAGGGAGAAAGAACAAGATCAAGATATATATATATATATATATATATATATATATATATATATATATATATATATATATATATATATATATATATATATATATATATATATATAAACACAGGAATAGGGTTAGAAATGGTGCCAGAAGGGCGGATAAATACAAATAATGAAGGAGACAGTAAACACTTACCACACGAATAGAAATATTTCAATATTTCGCGATCTGAGTCGCATTTTCAAGAAGGTAGATAAAAGATCGACGACACTTTGAGTAGAGGCACAGAATACTGACCGTAGCGTCTCTACGGTCAGTGTTGCCAGAAACAGTTGAAAGGAAACACGAAATACTTTAGCCAGTGTTTACTGTCAGGTGGGTGGGTAGTTTCGGGGAGGAGAGGAAAGAGTTACTGGTTGGCTAGGTTGAGTCCGGGGGGTATAGTGGCGTGCATGCCTGCTATATAGGCCCTTTCCCATCGCCTGCGGAAAGATGTGTCAGAGCGGGGGGGGGGGGGGGTAAAAGGTGGATGATGGCAACACGGAAGCAGTTATTGAAGGTGGTGTTATGGCTGTTGGTGTGGATGGCAACTGTGAAATCGGAGTTTTGGGTGGAGGAACGGTGATTATTTATCCTTAGATTCAAGGGGGTGGAGGTTTCGCCTAGGTAGAAGTTGCCGCAGATTTGACAGATGAGGGTGTAAATTAGGTTGGATGAGTGACAGGTGCCCTTAGGGTGAAGGGTGAACTCACCTGCCGCTGTAGGGATCAGGAGGGTGGGGGAGGTGATGAGTATGGGGCAGGTCTTGCATCTGGGTTTATTGCACCTGTGGGCTGGGGGAAGGGGTGCGGAAGGGGTGGGGGTGTTTCGGACCAAGATGTTTTGGAGGTTGGGGGGCGACGGAAGACGACCCTGGGTTTTTCCCGAAAGATGTCTCTGGTCTCGGGATCACTGTGCAGGATGGGGAGGAGGGAGTGGAGGGTATGTCTGATTTTCGTAATGTGAGGATGGTATTGGGTGATCAGAGTTGGAGGGTTGGTTTTGGGTTGTTTGGTGCGGTTGTGGGAGTTAGCTCTAGTGATTTGTTTGTTGATGAGGGTGGAGGGGTAGCCACGGTTGGTTAGGGCTTGGTGCAGGCGTAGGTTGTAGTTTTGGAGGGATGAGGGGGATGAGTTGAGGCGCTGGCCTCTGAGGGCTAGGGAAAATGGGATGGCCCCATGATCCCCCCTTCCTTCCCAACAACCACCCCCTCGAAAGATACATCACCTCTGTTGTCAACAATATTTCCGACAGTACATACCTCCAAAACCCCTCTTCCCACCACAATCTAACCCCAGCCCAGCACCAAGCCTTCCGGTCCCTCCGCAACAACCCAGACATCAAAATCCTCCCCGCTGATAAAGGGTCCACCACAGTAGTCATGAACTCCTCTGACTACGTGGCGGAAGCCTCCCGTCAACTCTCTGATTCATCGACCTACAAGCCCACCACGGTTGATTCATCTACCACACACCTAGACAAAATTCGGGATTTTGTCCTCTCCCGAGGACCCCCTGAAGGCCTATCCAATTCCACCATCTCCTCACTCATACCTGACAACCCCCGCACCCCCACTTTCTACCTCCTCCCGAAAATTCACAAACCTAACAACCCCGGGAGACCCATTGTGTCCAGCTACAATTCACCCACTGAACGCATTTCAGCCTTTCTAGACTCTCACCTCCAACCCCTCGTCCAAGCCCTGCCCTCCTACCTCCGTGACACCAACCACTTCCTCAACATCATCCAAAACTTACCATCCCTACCACCCAACACCATCATCACAACAGTTGATGTCACATCCCTTTACACCAATATTCCCCATGCCCATGGCCTCCGTGCCATGGAATCATTCCTTAACAGCCGACCCAAACCCCACAATCCCAGCTCTCACTTCCTGATACAACTAGCCAAATTTGTACTTACCTGCAACAACTTCTGCTTCGGTGACCAACATTACCTGCAGATACGTGGCACAGCTATGGGTACCCGCATGGCCCCCTCTTATGCCAACCTGTTCATGGGCAGGCTGGAACAGGAATTCCTTGACTCCCAGCAACTGAAACCACTCCTCTGGCTAAGATTCATTGATGACATTTTTCTCCTCTGGACACATGGCGAACCCTCCCTCACAACATTCCTAAACCGACTAAATGAGTTCACCACCCTCAAATTCACCTGGTTCCACTCCAAAGACCAAGTGACCTTCCTCGATGTGGACATCCACATTGTGCGAGACCACTTGGAAACATCCATACATATCAAACCAACCAACCACCTCCAGTATCTCCACTACTCCAGCTCACACCCCTACCACACCAAAAAAGCCATCCCATTTTCCCTAGCCCTCAGAGGCCAGCGCCTCAACTCATCCCCCTCATCCCGCCAAAACTACAACCTACGCCTGCACCAAGCCCTAACCAACCGTGGCTACCCCTCCACCCTCATCAACAAACAAATCACTAGAGCTAACTCCCACAACCGCACCAAACAACCCAAAACCAACCCTCCAACTCTGATCACCCAATACCATCCTCACATTACGAAAATCAGACATACCTTCCACTCCCTCCTCCCCATCCTGCACAGTGATCCCGAGACCAGAGACATCTTTCGGGAAAAACCCAGGGTCGTCTTCCGTCGTCCCCCAACCTCCAAAACATCTTGGTCCGAAACACCCCCACCCCTTCCGCACCCCTTCCCCCAGCCCACAGGTGCAATAAACCCAGATGCAAGACCTGCCCCATACTCATCACCTCCCCCACCCTCCTGATCCCTACAGCGGCAGGTGAGTTCACCCTTCACCCTAAGGGCACCTGCCACTCATCCAACCTAATTTACACCCTCATCTGTCAAATCTGCGGCAACTTCTACCTAGGCGAAACCTCCACCCCCTTGAATCTAAGGATAAATAATCACCGTTCCTCCACCCAAAACTCCGATTTCACAGTTGCCATCCACACCAACAGCCATAACACCACCTTCAATAACTGCTTCCGTGTTGCCATCATCCACCTTTTACCCCCCCCCCCCGCTCTGACACATCTTTCCGCAGGCGATGGGAAAGGGCCTATATAGCAGGCATGCACGCCACTATACCCCCCGGACTCAACCTAGCCAACCAGTAACTCTTTCCTCTCCTCCCCGAAACTACCCACCCACCTGACAGTAAACACTGGCTAAAGTATTTCGTGTTTCCTTTCAACTGTTTCTGGCAACACTGACCGTAGAGACGCTACGGTCAGTATTCTGTGCCTCTACTCAAAGTGTCGTCGATCTTTTATCTACCTTCTTGAAAATGCGACTCAGATCGCGAAATATTGAATTATTTCTATTCGTGTGGTAAGTGTTTACTGTCTCCTTCATTATTTGTATATATATATGCAACATTTACACAGACAGACATCATTCTTTGTTCATTCATCTTTGCATGTATTTCTGATATTATTCTTAGTAAAGTATGTTTGAAGTCAAAACCAATTGCACATCGCGCTACGATGCCAGGGGTACCGGATTCGAATCACGACCTGGGCATGGATGTTTGTGAGTGTCCATTCATCAGTTTCATCATATCACTCATCCCCATCTTCGCAATAACCAAACGTGGCACAGAAGCGAAGTAAAATAAAGCATATCAATCAATCAATCAAAACCAATTGCTTAGCTTTGTTGTTATAACACAAACTCTTCACCTCGGATAATTTTGGTGAGGGGAAATTTTAGAACAAGGTCGTTGGTGCGAGATCCCCTTCGTACCCTGGTTGTGATCACCAACCCTATGGTTGTATTGTATTTATAACATTAAAGTGCTGATTTTGCCTTACACCAGACGCGGTTGGCCCTGTAGCGCACAGGATCAGTGAACCCCCAGTAATATACGGCATTTACCTCGAGAATGCACAATAAACAATGTCCTTTCCTTTTGACAGTTTCTCACTAAAATTTCTACACAAGAAGTAATGTATTTGTGTCCGTAACACGGCAAATTCTTTTGCTGAGAAAGAGAAACCGCGAGTCGACCGCCCTCGTGCACAACCTCAGCTGAACCCCCCACAGGAGAGCTCTTGCCATAGCGAAGGTTCGGGAGGCAGGCAGAAGCTCGGGGTAGCTATATGGACAAAATACATGGAAGAGGATACTGAGGAACCTCGATCTCCAACCAATGGTCATGCGCAGTTCGTGCTCTCTCAGAAGCCGCAGCAGAAGCCAGAAGGCACCGTCCTCACCTCGCTGCGAGTGAGACCCATCTGGTTCCTCCCTTCCAGTGTTGCCTTGTGAGGTTCAAGTTTGAAGCGCATTCGTTACATATTCAATCTCCTGTTGAATAATTTTTGTGCCAAACCTCTTGAAATAAATGCAAAATTATGGCAGAGAAGGATGAGTAGAAATGAATGAAAGCTGGAATTAGGCACGATGAATTAAAATAAAAGAAATACATTACTAAAATAACTCGTGCATGCATTCAGACTTTTTCATTAAAGATGGAAACACTTCGGATATGTGAAAGTAAAAGAATGGTGCGATCTTAGACAAGAAAGGAAGACGTGACAAACACTGGCAAACCGGTGTCAATGTTTCAAGTTTGTAAGTTTTCGAAGTGCTTGGATAGTTGTTGCAAAGTATTGATGCTCTAAAGGATGGACTATGTTACGTCATTTGATGCAGTGTAGGTGTTGCTGTCTGCGCAGGTAAGAAATTACTGCTAAAATGCATACAATTAAAGGAAACAAACTATCTCGTATGATGAAAGAAAATTAGAGATAATGCGTGTGCTGGTCGACCAACTCCAAATTTGAAGATAGAAAAAAAAAGCTATAGCGTTTCAATGAAAGGGTCTCCGGTTTCTAGTACGCACATGCCATTGGTTGCCATTTCCCTTTAATAATTGTAGGACCATTGTGATTAGTAGTTTTATAATTGCAGGCATGGACGTCCGAAGGGGAAAAGGGGCCACACCTGCCTGGAAAATTAATGTCAACCTAAAACTATTTATTATCCACATATAATTTCATTTCAGGGACTGAAGGAGTGTTTTTGAGAGATCAACACTATTAAATGGGAAAATGTGCTTCGTTTGTCCCCTCTTGAAAAAAAAAATGATCTTGCTTCCCATCCCTGGAACAAATCCTGAGGACGTCCATGATTTTCTAATAAAACCCGAAATTTCTTTCATAGAGGCAAAATTATTGTACTTAGTTTTAGCCTTAAATTTATTCGCACACCTCTGCTATGAAACTTTATTCTATGAAAAAATTATGTACCAATCTTTTAAGCCCCCTCGATACCTTTGTTTCGCGAAGAAAATCTATTTGCGGAAACTGAATATGTGTCATATGACTTAGGTGAACCCCCAGGAAAATAATGCACGAGCCGCGCCTGCCTTACACACACACACACTCACACATTAATAATATAATGTTACTCTAAATATTTATCTAATATATTATAGTAAGGATCCATTGAGGCCATTGCTTTAAATTGGCAAATTAAATACTATTCCAATGAGAATTTGCATGCTGTACATGCAAAATATTATTATTAAGAAAAATAAGGTAGGCCATCAGTAAAAAACAGTCGTGTTAGACTGAAATGATGCAGTTTATGGAGTATAGTAATTCAAGAAATTGCCATTTTATGCACAGAGAGTAATCGCGACTATCTTGAGAGTGATGTAAAGTCCTGCAATATGGCTGAATCAGGTCTTGAACGAGCGTCCAGACCGTTTTGTCATTTCTGAAGTAGTAGGATGTTGATTCTATTGACACCAATCTCATAAATTCCTTTCTTTTGTTACGTTGCTGAGCTGTTACAACATTAATGCATTTACATTCCTGGTTTGTTCAAGTGAGAGCGAGCAATTGCAACAGCCAATGGTACGAGGCTCTCCCTCAATGCTGCTACATAATTGGCTGCTAGTCATTACTGAGTAGGTAATGGACACTGTTGATTCTCTATTTATTATGATTCGAATAGAATTTCTGCCTAACATTTCTCTGAACTTACTTCCTTTCAACATTTGCCTATTAAAAGTAAAGAAAAATCTTATGATAAGTTGCATGGAATTATATTCTTGAGATCCAGGCAGCTTCTTGTACAGAATCTATGAAAGCAAACAATTCAATATGGTTTTCCATTTGATAATAGTGGTGATATTAAAATAATGACAAGGAAAACCGCACATTGTGGTTCACATCACACTTTAAACTGTAGATCCAGTCCTGATTAGCCTTTCTGTGCATAAAGCAGACTTAAAAAACAACTCAATCAATAATTAGCAAAACGACGTTTATAAAGTAGCTACTATACTTCATTGGAGAGGAGGACAAGACAAAGATGGTAAATAAGAGAAAATACAAACTGAAGGATTTGAAGTGATATCAATTTTGGGATTACTATTAATTTTCCAGTTTAAAGCAAGGGTCGCAATGGACCCTTACTCCTCCAAAGAGTTTTTCCAAGGAGTTTGTGATAACTCCAAGTTCATTCAGAATGCAAAACAGCAAAGAGCCAACCAACCCACTTAAAAATTTTCGCAAAACTTTATGCAGGCCATTCCATTAATCGCTAAATTATTATTTAGGAAATAAATTTTTGATAGCGCATACATTTTTAAAAAAAACATAGTTTCCTATATTATTGTACATAATTAATCAAACATAACTTTTTTAATAAATATATAATGTTCATAGAATTAGTGTCATCTATTGGAGGCAACTCAACTCAACTAAGATTTATTGGACTTACAGCTTACAGGTGGCTGTTTATGCCCAGCATACTATCTATTGGAGGCCTTATAATTTTCTTCGCCGGAACCTTGGCTGAATATATTAAGGTTGGTTGGTTTATTAGTTTCAGTAATGAATGGTTATGAGAACAAATGACGTCATAATCATATTAGAATGCGAGAAACACAATTTCAACCTAGACTTACATAAAAGTCATTCAATTCAACGAAAGGAAGTAGAGTTAAAGTTATTTTCTTCGGAAACGAAGACATTTTTCTTCTTTTTCCTCTTCGTATTGAGCAACAAGTTCTAAATTTTGATGTGATGCTAGTAGAAGCTCCACACAATGTATGAATAAGGTGAAGACGGTATTCGATGTTCAGCCATGTTTGCATAAACACTTCTTTAGGAATATTTATAGTGGGACTTGTAATCCCTTGCTTCAGTTCATTCAAATGCCTAACCTTTGTGCAGTACATAATATCCTTAACGCTTAACTGCTTAGCTTGTCCATGTGGACGCGCTTGCGGCAGTACCATTGTTAATGAGGCGAAAAATATTAGCGGGAATTTAATTTCAATTTAATTTCATCGCGATACCATGAGTGCTATTTGGTGCGGACGCTATTGTTTGAGTAGTAGCGAGGATATTGAAAGTGATGTATTGTGGCTGCAGCTAATTAAATATAAAAAGTACTATTCAAATGAAAAAACAATTCCGCTAGTTAAGGGTAATAAATGTCTATGGCTTAAGCTCCGGTGAAGGCGGAGGCCAAGGAAATTAACCATCCCATCCAATCCATCAGAAAAGGTTTAAGAAATTTACGAACTCAAAGTTCCAAAGTGACGAAATGCACCGTCCTTTCGAGTAGAAATAAAACTCCATAATTTGCTCTTACATGTACCAAAGCAGAATTGGCATCCTGATTTCAGTTAGATGCTACAAAGGGTCAAAGTTGTGTAGTTAAATTTGGAACATACTGTATTTTTTTATTTCTCATTTTATTTCTTTTACCATGAATATCAGCCTGTGACGACAACAAGGATGGGTGGTGAAAAGATTATCGACAGAAGAAACACAAATATTTCTTCCGGGATTCAAACCCAAGCTTTTCAACTGAGCACAGGGTTGGTTCTCCGTCGCAAGGCCGTACGGTGCTAACAACCTTGTGTCCCTCTCCAACTGTAAATAAAAGAGGCCCCCACAGATGGTAGAGACGTTGACGGCGTTGTGGGGCTTTCCACCAACATCTACCTGCACCACCTTTGGTAGTTCTCCTCTTTGCAGATGATAGCGCTCCTAAGTGAAGATGAAGCTTATCGAAAGAAGCGAAATGGAAGAAGTCCTCCGAAGTGGTTATGAAAGGGAAATAACTCTGCTTTTCGGGGACCAAAGGGGAGACTCTCTGAAATGTCAACCTCTCTTCCACGCCTGGAGCATTCTTGGAGGCTAACGAGGCTTGGGAGCCTGGGTCGACATCCAGCATAATTCTTTCTGAAGTATGAGTTCTGTGTTTGTGACTGTCCTTTCAACAATTTCATCTTATCACCGTTCATACTCAGTGAAGAGCCACAAGTAGCAAAGAATCAAAGAACAAACAACAACATTTCTTTATTTCCAACCTCTTTACGTACATTTTGCTTATCTTCATGCAATAAACACACACACAGTCAATTCTGGATGTAGTGATCTCGGCTGTTGTGAACATTCGGCTGGAGGTAACCAAAATGCACAATTCCCGAACCAAATACATCAAAGTTAAGTTAACCCTTTACTTCGGTTTAAGTGAATCAAAATAATTAAATCGCCGTGAAAAATTATCATTGTCAGTATCATAAGAACAGCACCGTACTTGGAAACAAACCTTCTAATACGTATATACTTGAAGTAATGGATTCCCTGCTTGTTTTTGTTTTGGTAGCATGCAGAACGACGGGGGAGGCTAGGAGCCAGGCCGAGGGGGTGGGGTTATTTCCATTTTGATGGATCACCTATTTTATGTTTGATTTATACTGTACTGTTTTGGACAATATGCTTCATTAATAGACTCTCTGTCAATGACGACTTCTGGCTCAAGTATTTTATTTTCTCTATCACTCCTAACCTTAATTCGGGTAAGCCAAGGGTTCCAAAACATTTCTTTTCACGGCGCCATAAGTGCTTCAAGATCACTTCTGGGGACATTTGATCCAATGGTTCGTATCTCACCTTAAACTGTACTTTCGGTTATTAACCTGTTTGAGCACAAGTGAACTTGAAGCAAACTTTTTTTTTACATTTGTATATGATCTATTGGTTTTCTATATATTGAAAATTGGGATTTGATTGATTGATTTTCTTTATTTTACTTCGCCTTTTGTGCCACTTTTGGCTAATTTGCGAAGATATGTATGAGTGAAGATATGCGCGATGTGCTAACCACTCCGAAACGCAGGTCGGCATATTCAAATTGGAAGCCTTGCACCTTGTAATGATCCAAGTTGGCCATTACTTCGTTGTGTTATATTTATTTAACGAATAATAGTATATAATAACTAGTATATGCTCTTATGTTTATTATATATGTAATTTTGTTATTGTAGTTTATTTACTTATTTTACAGTTAATAATTCATATATAATTCAAAATATTATATTATTGTCTTCAGCAAAATTTCCCAATTGGCCGCCTTTATCATCGTTAACTTTATATACCGATATTTCTAGAAGTATAAATAGCGGCAATTTTAAGCAATGTTTATATATACAACAGCAATTGTTTGATTCGCCTTTAAATGTTGTGAAGATTGGCGTAAGTTTAATTTCAATCAGTTTAGTGAAGCTGAAGTTATTAATTTCTAATTTAAATTTCTTATGTTTATTCTTAGTTTCATGTTTTTGGCAGACGGCATTCTTTCCTCTTGTTATTTCGAAAGCCATTGTTTATTTGTTTAAACTCTTGTGCAGTGAGAAGATTACGCATTGCCGTTTCATTGTTGCCATCGCTTATCAAAATTCACTGTGCCACATGAATGTACTTTTCATTACGTTACTGTTCAGATATATACATTATTTGTATCAACTTTCTGGTATTTAAAAATTATAGTAGCTGGTACCACTGAGTGAGTGATTAGAAGTAACTGTTTTCCTGAGAGCTGTTGAGAGTTCTTTCGGTAAGACGTTCGGGAGAAAGATGTGTTTCGCGTAGCAGAAAGTTAGGCTTACGCATCTCTCGGTGTAACCGATCTAAACTTTGTTTTATTTCTATTTTGTCTTAAGCTATATATGCGTGTGCTTTATTCTAATAAATTATAATCAGAATATATCCCGGTTTTTCATTTAAAACTGAAAAACGAGTTGGACTACCAGAACCGCAGGTGAACAAACACGAGGACCTCAAAGGACTTCACAGATGGACAAAAGGGGAAGGAACCAAGTATCTCTGCCCGAACCTTGAGACATTACCATCATATTCTACTGAGCTACTAAGTTAAGTTGCACCAGTTCCCACGTCGTTGGTGACAAATGCAGCGCTACGAGGACCGTAACAATCTGTGTTTTGGAAAGCACCTGAAGGAAAATGATAAATACAACGCACTCTTTGAATTTCCATCATGCAAGCGTTGATGCAAGTCTACCACACGTCGCAGTTTGGTCAGAACAGTTCACAATATATAATCCCTGTCCTGATTCTTTTTCGAACTGCAGTCTTCATGAGAAAATGTCCTTATTTGGTAAATTCACATTCAAACATCCTATTCATTATAAGAATCAGGCATAATACTTATCATATAACTTATAAATATATTATTTTCTAAATTTTGAACATCATTATTACAAATCAAATCAAATCAAATTAAATCATGACTGTTCAGTGGTGCTGGAATAAGACAAAGAAAAATTGAAAACATTGTTAATTTGGGAATACTGGAATATTGGAGTATTTTTGAGAACTGAATGCAAGCAATAGGCACAAAGCTGTACGACGTGTGACACATCCTTTTCCCGTAAGAGACTATACTGTAGATTGTCTTGTCAGGGAGAGAGAGGTGGACTGTCGCTGAGTTGAATTTTTCCCCTGCTGCTTTGGACCATAATATTGCAACTCTATAATTATATATATATATATATATATATATATATATATATATATATATATATCTTATATAATAACATGTTTTTTATTTGGCATCGGATCGAATACTGGGGTAAATCAGCCGAAATAGACAATCTTGATAAGACATATTTTATCAATCTCGCGTTTTTGCAACATATTTTTTCAATTTTCTCGTAACAAGACATATTTCTTCATAATTTTGCAATTGTCTTGCATATAATCGGTTATTCTATAATTTATTCTTCCTAGCTTTAGCGCAACGGATAGTTTATATTATCGATAGCAGGATAAGGAAATTACGGAGAAAGAAATCACAGTCCTTTCTTACCAACTAGTACAGAACAATAATACCTTCCTTTATTATGCCGCCGACAATTGATAGTTGTGTGGACATTATTGACGAAAAACGTTCTCTCAGTCATTGTCGTGCGAGCACAAGAGCTACCAGACAGGAAGTAAACAATTTTGAATTGTTCTAATTGATTTCTTTGCCTTTTTTGCATCTCACAACAATCAGTCAAAAGTAAAAATAACATTCGGTACGTTACAACCCCATCTCTATCGGTAATCGAGTATAGTACAGGAACTTCTGCGGCAAGATTGTTAAGTGCTTTGTGGAACGGAAACGTATTCAGTGTAACTTGTTCTGTCAAAAAAAATGTAGGCTGTTTTTTAGATTCGATATACGGTTTCCACACGTCCCGTTACAGTTGGGCTGAAAAGTTCGTAGGCTAACATAGTAAAAAATATTTTTTTGACAAAATTCGATTTTATTATTCAATATAGTTGCCTTTGAGGGCGATACAACGATTATAGCGGTCATACAATTTTTCGATGCCATTTTTATAGTACGATTTCTCTTTAGCCTCAAAATAGGCCTCAGTTTCGGCGATTACCTCTTCATCAGTGCTAAATTTCTTTCCAGCGAGCATTCTTTTAAGGTCTGCAAACAGGAAAAAGTCACTGGGGGCCAGATCTGGAGAATATGGTGGATGGGGAAGCAATTCGTAGTCTAATTCATATAATTTTGCCATCGTTTTCATTGATTTGTGACACGGTGCATTGTCTTGATGAAACAGCACTTTTTTCTTCTTCAAATGGGGCCGTTTTTTCGTGATTTCATCCTTTAAACGCTCCAACAACGCTATGTAATAATCTCAGCTATCTCGATCAACTTCACTTTACGATCATTTAAAATTATTTTGTGGACTTTTTTGATGTTTTCGTCGGTAACAGCCTCTTTGGGGCATCCACTGCGTGCATCGTCTTCGATGCTCATTTCGCCTCGTTTAAATTTAGCAAACCACTTCTCAACGGTTGATTTTCCTGGTGCAGAGTCCGAATAATGTTTATCAAGCCAAGCCTTGGCTTCAACAGTATTTTTTTCGCCAAAAAGCAATGCTTTATTAACACACGAAATTCTTTTATATCCATTTTTTCACAATAACAAAAGCTGCTTCACTCACAATGCTATATCTCACGAACTAATTATCCGGCAGCTGTGAAATTTATACACGTATCTTTTGAAGGTTAGTACTAAGTAAAAATCACATGGATTTAATTCTAGTAACGCCATCTATGAGTCAGCCTACGAACTTTTCAGCCCAACTGTTATATACGGGAATGCTCTCGGGACGCCCATTTGTCCCGTATTTAGTTAAATAAAAAAACAAATTCAAATTTCAAAATCATTTTATACAACAAGAAATTAATAACAAATTATAACTAACCTAAATGGATACCAATTACCATTTACCACTCAATCCTCATATTAACATTGGCGTAGAACTGCTCATTGTCGATTGTCGATATGTCG
>NC_139248.1:28182017-28229539 GCF_977018435.1 Lepisma saccharinum
GGTTTTTCCCGAAAGATGTCTCTGGTCTCGGGATCACTGTGCAGGATGGGGAGGAGGGAGTGGAGGGTATGTCTGATTTTCGTAATGTGAGGGTGGTATTGGGTGATCAGAGTTGGAGGGTTGGTTTTGGGTTGTTTGGTGCGGTTGTGGGAGTTAGCTCTAGTGATTTGTTTGTTGATGAGGGTGGAGGGGTAGCCACGGTTGGTTAGGGCTTGGTGCAGGCGTAGGTTGTAGTTTTGGCGGGATGATGGGGGTGCGTTGAGGCGCTGGCCTCTGAGGGCTAGGGAAAATGGGATGGCCCCATGATCCCCCCTCCCTTCCCAACAACCACCCCCTCGAAAGATACATCACCTCTGTTGTCAACAATGTTTCCGACAGTACATACCTCCAAAACCCCTCTTCCCACCACAATCTAACCCCAGACCAGCACCAAGCCCTCCGGTCCCTCCGCAACAACCCAGACATCAAAATCCTCCCCGCTGATAAAGGGTCCACCACAGTAGTCATGAACTCCTCTGACTACGTGGCGGAAGCCACCCGTCAACTCTCTGATTCATCGACCTACAAGCCCACCACGGTTGATTCATCTACCACACACCTAGACAAAATTCGGGATTTTGTCCTCTCCCGAGGACCCCCTGAAGGCCTATCCAATTCCACCATCTCCTCACTCATACCTGACAACCCCCGCACCCCCACTTTCTACCTCCTCCCGAAAATTCACAAACCTAACAACCCCGGGAGACCATTGTGTCCAGCTACAATTCACCCACTGAACGCATTTCAGCCTTTCTAGACTCTCACCTCCAACCCCTCGTCCAAGCCCTGCCCTCCTACCTCCGTGACACCAACCACTTCCTCAACATCATCCAAAACTTACCATCCCTACCACCCAACACCATCCTCACAACAGTTGATGTCACATCCCTTTACACCAATATTCCCCATGCCCATGGCCTCCGTGCCACGGAATCATTCCTTAACAGCCGACCCAAACCCCACAATCCCAGCACTCACTTCCTGATACAACTAGCCAACCTTGTACTTACCTGCAACAACTTCTGCTTCGGTGACCAACATTACCTGCAGATACGTGGCACAGCTATGGGTACCCGCATGGCCCCCTCTTATGCCAACCTGTTCATGGGCAGGCTGGAACAGGAATTCCTTGACTCCCAGCAACTGAAACCACTCCTCTGGCTAAGATTCATTGATGACATTTTTCTCCTCTGGACACATGGCGAACCCCCTCACAACATTCCTAAACCGACTAAATGAGTTCACCACCCTCAAATTCACCTGGTTCCACTCCAAAGACCAAGTGACCTTCCTCGATGTGGACATCCACATTGTGGGAGACCACTTGGAAACATCCATACATATCAAACCAACCAACCACCTCCAGTATCTCCACTACTGCAGCTCACACCCCTACCACACCAAAAAAGCCTTCCCATTTTCCCTAGCCCTCAGAGGCCAGCGCCTCAACTCATCCCCCTCATCCCGCCAAAACTACAACCTACGCCTGCACCAAGCCCTAACCAACCGTGGCTACCCCTCCACCCTCATCAACAAACAAATCACTAGAGCTAACTCCCACAACCGCACCAAACAACCCAAAACCAACCCTCCAACTCTGATCACCCAATACCACCCTCACATTACGAAAATCAGACATACCCTCCACTCCCTCCTCCCCATCCTGCACAGTGATCCCGAGACCAGAGACATCTTTCGGGAAAAACCCAGGGTCGTCTTCCGTCGCCCCCCAACCTCCAAAACATCTTGGTCCGAAACACCCCCACCCCTTCCGCACCCCTTCCCCAGCCCACAGGTGCAATAAACCCAGATGCAAGACCTGCCCCATACTCATCACCTCCCCCACCCTCCTGATCCCTACAGCGGCAGGTGAGTTCACCCTTCACCCTAAGGGTACCTGCCACTCATCCAACCTAATTTACACCCTCATCTGTCAAATCTGCGGCAACTTCTACCTAGGCGAAACCTCCACCCCCTTGAATCTAAGGATAAATAATCACCGTTCCTCCACCCAAAACTCCGATTTCACAGTTGCCATCCACACCAACAGCCATAACACCACCTTCAATAACTGCTTCCGTGTTGCCATCATCCACCTTTTACCCCCCCGCTCTGACACATCTTTCCGCAGGCGATGGGAAAGGGCCTATATAGCAGGCATGCACGCCACTATACCCCCCGGACTCAACCTAGCCAACCAGTAACTCTTTCCTCTCCTCCCCGAAACTACCCACCCACCTGACAGTAAACACTGGCTAAAGTATTTCGTGTTTCCTTTCAACTGTTTCTGGCAACACTGACCGTAGAGACGCTACGGTCAGTATTCTGTGCCTCTACTCAAAGTGTCGTCGATCTTTTATCTACCTTCTTGAAAATGCGACTCAGATCGCGAAATATTGAATTATTTCTATTCGTGTGGTAAGTGTTTACTGTCTCCTTCATTATTTGTATATATATATATATATGCAACATTTACACAGACAGACATCATTCTTTGTTCATTCTTCTTTGCATGTATTTCTGATATTATTCTTAGTAAAGTATGTTTGAAGTCAAAACCAATTGCACATCGCGCTACGATGCCAGGGGTACCGGATTCGAATCACGACCTGGGCATGGATGTTTGTGAGTGTCCATTCATCAGTTTCATCATATCACTCATCCCCATCTTCGCAATAACCAAACGTGGCACAGAAGCGAAGTAAAATAAAGCATATCAATCAATCAATCAAAACCAATTGCTTATCTTTGTTGTTATAACACAAACTCTTCACCTCGGATAATTTTGGTGAGGGGAAATTTTAGAACAAGGTCGTTGGTGCGAGATCCCCTTCGTACCCTGGTTGTGATCACCAACCCTATGGTTGTATTGTATTTATAACATTAAAGTGCTGATTTTGCCTTACACCAGGCGCGGTTGGCCCTGTAGCGCACAGGATCAGTGAACCCCCAGTAATATACGGCATTTACCTCGAGAATGCACAATAAACAATGTCCTTTCCTTTTGACAATTTCTCACTAAAATTTCTACACAAGAAGTAATGTATTTGTGTCCGTAACACGGCAAATTCTTTTGCTGAGAAAGAGAAACCGCGAGTCGACCGCCCTCGTGCACAACCTCAGCTGAACCCCCCACAGGAGAGCTCTTGCCATAGCGAAGGTTCGGGAGGCAGGCAGAAGCTCGGGGTAGCTATATGGACAAAATACATGGAAGAGGATACTGAGGAACCTCGATCTCCAACCAATGGTCATGCGCAGTTCGTGCTCTCTCAGAAGCCGCAGCAGAAGCCAGAAGGCACCGTCCTCACCTCGCTGCGAGTGAGACCCATCTGGTTCCTCCCTTCCAGTGTTGCCTTGTGAGGTTCAAGTTTGAAGCGCATTCGTTACATATTCAATCTCCTGTTGAATAATTTTTGTGCCAAACCTCTTGAAATAAATGCAAAATTATGGCAGAGATGGATGAGTAGAAATGAATGAAAGCTGGAATTAGGCACGATGAATTAAAATAAATGAAATACATTACTAAAATAACTCGTGCATGCATTCAGACTTTTTCATTAAAGATGGAAACACTTCGGATATGTGAAAGTAAAAGAATGGTGCGATCTTAGACAAGAAAGGAAGACGTGACAAACACTGGCAAACCTGTGTCAATGTTTCAAGTTTGTAAGTTTTCGAAGTGCTTGGATAGTTGTTGCAAAGTATTGATGCTCTAAAGGATGGACTATGTTACGTCATTTGATGCAGTGTAGGTGTTGCTGTCTGCGCAGGTAAGAAATTACTGCTAAAATGCATACAATTAAAGGAAACAAACTCTCTCGTATGATGAAATAAAATTAGAGATAATGCGTGTGCTGGTCGACCAACTCCAAATTTGAAGATAGAAAAAAAAAAGCTATAGCGTTTCAATGAAAGGGTCTCAGGTTTCTAGTACGCACATGCCATTGGTTGCCATTTCCCTTTAATAATTGTAGGACCATTGTGATTAGTAGTTTTATAATTGCAGGCATGGACGTCCGAAGGGGAAAAGGGGCCACACCTGCCTGGAAAATTAATGTCAACCTAAAACTATTTATTATCCACATATAATTTCATTTCAGGGACTGAAGGAGTGTTTTTGAGAGATCAACACTATTAAATGGGAAAATGTGCTTCGTTTGTCCCCTCTTGAAAAAAAAAATGATCTTGCTTCCCATCCCTGGAACAAATCCTGAGGACGTCCATGATTTTCTAATAAAACCCGAAATTTCTTTCATAGAGGCAAAATTATTGTACTTAGTTTTAGCCTTAAATTTATTCGCACACCTCTGCTATGAAACTTTATTCTATGAAAAAATTATGTACCAATCTTTTAAGCCCCCTCGATACCTTTGTTTCGCGAAGAAAATCTATTTGCGGAAACTGAATATGTGTCATATGACTTAGGTGAACCCCCAGGAAAATAATGCACGAGCCGCGCCTGCCTTACACACACACACACACACACACACATTAATAATATAATGTTACTCTAAATATTTATCTAATATATTATAGTAAGGATCCATTGCGGCCATTGCTTTAAATTGGCAAATTAAATACTATTCCAATGAGAATTTGCATGCTGTACATGCAAAATATTATTATTAAGAACAATAAGGTAGGCCATCAGTAAAAAACAGTCGTGTTAGACTGAAATGATGCAGTTTATGGAGTATAGTAATTCAAGAAATTGCCATTTTATGCACAGAGAGTAATCGCGACTATTTTGAGAGTGATGTAAAGTGGTGCAATATGGCTGAATCAGGTCTTGAACGAGCGTCCAGACCGTTTTGTCATTTCTGAAGTAGTAGGATGTTGATTCTATTGACACCAATCTCATAGATTCCTTTCTTTTGTTACGTTGCTGAGCTGTTACAACATTAATGCATTTACATTCCTGGTTTGTTCAAGTGAGAGCGAGCAATTGCAACAGCCAATGGTACGAGGCTCTCCCTCAATGCTGCTACATAATTGGCTGCTAGTCATCACTGAGTAGGTAATGGACACTGTTGATTCTCTTTTTATTATGATTCGAATAGAATTTCTGCCTAACATTTCTCTGAACTTACTTCCTTTCAACATTTGCCTATTAAAAGTAAAGAAAAATCTTATGATAAGTTCCATGGAATTATATTCTTGAGAACCAGGCAGCTTCTTGTACAGAATCTATGAAAGCAAACAATTCAATATGGTTTTCCATTTGATAATAGTGGTGATATTAAAATAATGACAAGGAAAACGGCACATTGTGGTTCACATCACACTTTAAACTGTAGATCCAGTCCCGATTAGCCTTTCTGTGCATAAAGCAGACTTAAAAAACAACTCAATCAATAATTAGGAAAACGACGTTTATAAAGTAGCTACTATACTTCATTTGAGAGGAGGACAAGACAAAGATGGTAAATAAGAGAAAATACAAACTGAAGGATTTGAAGTGATATCAATTTTGGGATTAATATTAATTTTCCAGTTTAAAGCAAGGGTCGCAATGGACCCTTACTCCTCCAAAGAGTTTTTCCAAGGAGTTTGTGATAACTCCAAGTTCATTCAGAATGCAAAACAGCAAAGAGCCAACCAACCCACTTAAAAATTTTCGCAAAACTTTATGCAGGCCATTCCATTAATCGCTAAATTATTATTTAGGAAATAAATTTTTGATAGCGCATACATTTTTTAAAAAAAACATAGTTTCCTATATTATTGTACATAATTAATCAAACATAACTTTTTTAATAAATATATAATGTTCATAGAATTAGTGTCATCTATTGGAGGCCTTGTAATTTTCTTCGCCGGAACCTTGGCTGAATATATTAAGGTTGGTTGGTTTATTAGTTTCAGTAATGAATGGTTATGAGAACAAATGACGTCATAATCATATTAGAATGCGAGAAACACAATTTCAACCTAGACTTACATAAAAGTCATTCAATTCAACGAAAGGAAATAGAGTTAAAGTTATTTTCTTCGGAAACGAAGACATATTTCTTCTTTTTCCTCTTCGTATTGAGCAACAAGTTCTAAATTTTGATGTGATGCTAGTAGAAGCTCCACACAATGTATGAATAAGGTGAAGACGGTATTCGATGTTCAGCCATGTTTGCATAAACACTTCTTTAGGAATATTTATGGTGGCACTTGTAATCCCTTGCTTCAGTTCATTCAAATGCCTAACCTTTGTGCAGTACATAATATCCTTAACGCTTAACTGCTTAGCTTGTCCATGTGGACGCGCTTGCGGCAGTACCATTGTTAATGAGGCGGAAAATATTAGCGGGAATTTAATTTCAATTTAATTTCATCGCGATACCATGAGTGCTATTTGGTGCGGACGCTATTGTTTGCGTAGTAGCGAGGATATTGAAAGTGATGTATTGCGGCTGCAGCTAATTAAAAATAAAAAGTACTATTAAAATGAAAAAACAATTCCGCTAGTTAAGGGTAATAAATGTCTATGGCTTAAGCTCCGGTGAAGGCGGAGGCCAAGGAAATTAACCATCCAATCCAATCCATCAGAAAAGGTTTAAGAAATTTGCGAACTCAAAGTTCCAAAGTGACGAAATGCACCGTCCTTTCGAGTACAAATAAAACTCCATAATTTGCTCTTACATGTACAAAAGCAGAATTGGCATCCTGATTTCAGTTAGATGCTACAAAGGGTCAAAGTTGTGTAGTTAAATTTGGAACATACTGTATTTTTTTTATTTCTCATTTTATTTCTTTTACCATGAATATCAGCCTGTGACGACAACAAGGATGGGTGGTGAAAAGATTATCGACAGAAGAAACACAAATATTTCTTCCGGGATTCAAACCCAAGCTTTTCAACTGAGCACAGGGTTGGTTCTTCGTCGCAAGGCCGTACGGTGCTAACAACCTTGTGTCCCTCTCCAACTGTAAATAAAAGGGGCCCCCACAGATGGTAGAGACGTTGACGGCGTTGTGGGGCTTTCCACCAACATCTACCTGCACCACCTTTGGTAGTTCTCCTATTTGCAGATGATAGCGCTCCTAAGTGAAGATGAAGAAATGGAAGAAGTCCTCCGAAGTGGTTATAAAAGGGAAATAACTCTGCTTTTCGGGGACCAAAGGGGAGACTCTCTGAAATGTCAACCTCTCTTCCACGCCTGGAGCATTCTTGGAGGCTAACGAGGCTTGGGAGCCTGGGTCGACATCCAGCATAATTCTTTCTGAAGTATGTGTTCTGTGTTTGTGACTGTCCTTTCAACAATTTCATCTTATCACCGTTCATACTCAGCGAAGAGCCACAAGTAGCAAAGAATCAAACAACAAACAACAACATTTCTTTATTTCCAACCTCTTTACGTACATTTTGCTTCTCTTCATGCAACAAACACACACACAGTCAATTCTGGATGTAGTGATCTCGGCTGTTGTGAACATTCGGCTGGAGGTAACCAAAATGCACAATTCCCGAACCAAATACATCAAAGTTAAGTGAACCCTTTACTTCGGTTTAAGTAAATCAAAATAATTAAATCGGCGTGAAAAATTATCATTGTCAGTATCATAAGAACAGCACCATACTTGGAAACAAACCTTCTAATACGTATATACTTGAAGTAATGGATTCCCTGCTTGTTTTTGTTTTGGTAGCATGCAGAAAGTCGGGGGAGGCTAGGAGCCAGGCCGAGGGGGTGGGGTTATTTCCATTTTGATGGATCACCTATTTTATGTTTGATTTATACTGTACTGTTTTGGACAATATGCTTCATTAATAGACTCTCTGTCAATGACAACTTCTGGCTCAAGTATTTTATTTTCTCTATCACTCCTAACCTTAATTCGGGTAAGGCAAGGGTTCCAAAACATTTTCGTTTCACGACGCCATAAGTGCTTCAAGATCACTTCTGGGGACATTTGATCCAATGGTTCGTATCTCACCTTAAACTGTACTTTCGGTTATTAACCTGTTTGAGCACAAGTGAACTTGAAGCAAACTTTTTTTTACATTTGTATATGATCTATTGGTTTTCTATATATTGAAAAGTGGGATTTGATTGATTGATTTGCTTTATTTTACTTCGCCTTTTGTGCCACTTTTGGCTAATTTGCGAAGATGGGGATGAGTGACGATATGCGCGATGTGCTAACCACTCCGATACGCAGGTCGGCATATTGAAAATTGGAAGCCTTGCACCTTGTAATGATCCCAAGTTGGCCATTACTTCGTTGTGTTATATTTATTTAACGAATATTAGTATATAATAACTAGTATATGCTCTTACGTTTATTATATATATAATTTTATTATTGTAGTTTACTTACTTATTTTACAGTTAATAATTCATGTATATGTTCAAAAATATTATATTATTGTCTTCAGCGAAATTTCCCAATTGGCCGCCTTTATCATCGTTAACTTTATATACCGATATTTCTAGAAGTATAAATAGCGGCAATTTTAAGCAATTTTTATATATACAACAGCAATAGTTTGATTCGCCTTTAAGTGGTGTGAAGATTGGCGTAAGTTTCATTTCAATCAGTTTAGTAAAGCTGAAGTTATTAATTTCTAATTTAAATTTCTTATATTTATTCTTAGTTTCATGTTTTTGGCAGACGGCATTCTTTCCTATCGTTATTTCGAAGCCATTGTTTATTTGTTTAAACGTTTGTGCAGTGAGAAGACTACGCATTGCCGTTTCCATTGTTATCATCGCTTATCAAAATTCACTGTACCACATGAGTATACTTTTCATTATGTTACTGTTCGGATATATGCTGTACATTATTTGTATCAACTTTCTGGTATTTAAAAATTATAGTAGCTGGTACCACTGAGTGAGTGATTAGAAGTAACTGTTTTCCTGAGAGCTGTTGAGAGTTCTTTCGGTAAGACGTTCGGGAGAAAGATGTGCTTCGCGTACACATCTCTCGGTGTAAGCGATCTAAACTTTGTTTTATTTCTATTTTGTCTTAAGCTATATATGCGTGTGCTTTATTCTAATAAATTATAATCAGAATATATCCCGGTTTTTCATTTAAAACTGAAATACGAGTTGGACTACCAGAACCGCAAGTGAACAAACACGAGGACCTCAAAGGACTTCACAGATGGACAGAAGGGGAAGGAACCAAGTATCTCTGCCCGAACCTTGAGACATTACCATCATATTCTACTGAGCTACTAAGTTAAGTTGCACCAGTTCCCACGTCGTTGGTGACAAGTGCAGCGCTACGAGGACCGTAACAACCTGTGTTTTGGAAAGCACCTGAAGGAAAATGATAAATACAACGCACTCTTCGAATTTCCATCATGCAAGCGTTGATGCAAGGCTACCACACGTCCCAGTTTGATCGAAACAGTTCACAATATATAATCCCTGTCCTGATTCTTTTTCGAACTGCAGTCTTCATGAGAAAATGTCCTTATTTGGTTAATTCACATTCAAACATCCACTTCATTATAAGAATCAGGCATAATACTTATCATATAACTTATAAATATATTATTTTCTAAATTTTGAACATCATTATTACAAATCAAATCAAATCAAATTATATCATGACTGTTCAGTGGTGCTGGAATAAGACAAAGAAAAATTGAAAACATTGTTAATTTGGGAATACTGGAATATTGGAGTACTTTTGAGAATTGAATGCAAGCCATAGGCACAAAGCTGTACGACGTGTGACATCCTTTTCCCGTAAGAGACTATACTGTAGATTGTCTTGTCAGGGAGAGAGAGGTGGACTGTCGCTGAGTTGAATTTTTTCCCCTGCTGCTTTGGACCATAATATTGCAACTCTATAATTATATATATATATATATATATATATATATATATATATATATATATATATCTTATATAATAACATGTTTTTTATTTGGCATCGGATCGAATACTGGGGTAAATCAGCCGAAATAGACAATCTTGATAAGACATATTTTATCAATCTCGCGTTTTTGCAACATATTTTTTCAATTTTCTCGTAACAAGACATATTTCTTCATAATTTTGCAATTGTCTTACATATAATCGGTTATTCTATAATTTATTCTTCCTAGCTTTAGCGCAACGGATAGTTTATATTATCGATAGCAGGATAAGGAAATTACGGAGAAAGAAATGACAGTCCTTTCTTACCAACTAGTACAGAACAATAATACCTTCCTTTATTATGCCGCCGACGATTGATAGTTGTGTGGACATTATTGACGAAAAACGTTCTCTCAGTCATTGTCGTGCGAGCACAAGAGCTACCATACAGGAAGTAAACAATTTTGAATTGTTCTAATTGATTTCTTTACCTTTTTTGCATCTCACAACAATCAGTCAAAAGTAAAAATAACATTCGGTACGTTACAGCCCCATCTCTATCGGTAATCGAGTATAGTACAGGAACTTCTGCAGCAAGATTGTTAAGTGCTTTGTGGAACGGAAACGTATTCAGTGTAACTTGTTCTGTCAAAAAAAATGTAGGCTGTTTTTTAGATTCGATATACGGTTTCCACACGTCCCGTATATACGGGAATGCTCTCGGGACGCCCATTTGTCCCGTATTTAGTTAAATAAAAAAACAAATTCAAATTTCAAAATCATTTTATACAACAAGAAATTAATAACAAATTATAACTAACCTAAATGGATACCAATTACCATTTACCACTCAATCCTCATATTAACATTGGCGTAGAACTGCTCATTGTCGATTGTCGATATGTCGAATAAGAAGCGACTCATGATTGGCAAAGGCAGTTCTCGTTCTAATACAGCTATCACTTGTTTATTTCCTTGGTCAATGGAATCAGAGTGTAGTGGATAATATTCAGGGCTTAGGTGATGTAAAAAGTTTTCTTTTATTTCGTCATGCCAAAAAGAAAGTGTTCTTATAATAGTGATTATTCTAAACAAGGGTCCTCTTAAAGGACGCCAAGTGTTCACTCAAATATTAATATATATATATATATTCTTCATTAACAATGCTTTAAACTGCAATTGATTTTGTAATGTTTAAAAATGTTATAAAAATAAATTGAACTATACCTATCCATGTCTATATGTCCCCTTTTTTATTTTAGAAATTTTGCAACCCTATATACGTAGTTGAGATTTGCCTTAAAAAGTTGTGTTTGTGTATTGATTACCAAGATTTACCAAAGCTGTGCTATGCTTTAGTTCCTCAAAGATGTAAATCTGACATAAAAGTAAATGAAACCTACGATAGGTAATTGCAGTGAACCTCACAATATTTCCAATATTTTCCCACTATATTCTTCGGTTAAAGGAATTCTGACTTCATTTAATACCCCACCCCCAACTTATTGGAACTTCCCTCGAAGAAATTCACTTTCCATGTAATGAGAAATTCAAAAGTACTGTTGTGCATATTTTTTTGTATAGTGGGAATATTTCTGCATTTTTATGACAAATTCTTAATTTCCTGGCATATTTTAATGGTCATTTCCCAATTTTTATCATATACTTACATACATATTTCACAGTTTTATTTTATATTACAAAATCTCGGGCACTAAAAATATGAAAAATCAAAAATGAAAGCACAAGTGCAGCCTTGCTGCAAACACTAAACAGTAACGATGAGCTGAATCAATCTGTACAAGGCTAAATAAGTGTTTTATACATCGCACCTACGCGTCCCCTAGATTCTATACCCCGAATGTTGTCATTCTTGTTACTCAAATTTTGTTCCTGCTTCAACTAAGAGGTTTGCCTCTTACTTAACATGACTACGCACCTAAACTATTCAATGGACATCACAAGCAGCTTAATTTTTAAAGAAAATTATATATACTTTACTAATACTCACCGCCCCATGCATTCAGTGATGGTACTTGATTGTAGTTGCACAAATACCGTTGTATTTATCAACAATGCCTAATATTTACTTCAGCATTGTTGTACGGTTGCATGATGAACACCAACATCATCCTATCTGTCGCGTGCTTTAATAAATTTAAAATGTATATAACCTATCCTTTTGATTAATTTTACAGTTATATTGAAAACGATAAAATTGAATTGCAATATAAATATTATTATATTGCATCTTTCTTTGAGATAGTTATGCTTGCGTGTCATATGGGTTTCTCTTTATCTAGGGTGACAATATGTCCAGATTTTCGCAGGGCAGTATTTTTTTTTTTTTTTGAGGGCCATGTCATGGGGTCCGCGATGCTACTCCAAAAATATGTCCAATTTTTCAACAGCATCCTGCGAAATGTCCTGCATAACATCCAAAAGAATTGTTTACCTGTGTGAAATTGTTAGTGCCTTTTAAATTAATACTATTATTAGTTTACAAAAAATACTTGTAGGTCTACGCTTGCTTCGCTCGCAACATTGGTCTTACTGTTAAGCTTATATTTATTGCTTAGAAGCAGATATTGCATGTTGTCTGTTCATGATATGATATGCAAGGTACCGAGTGGTGACTAAAAGTATATGCAGGGAAGCTTTGAAAATTGAAAATAACCCAATTCCGTGGATTTGCATGTTTGATGCATTCGTGAGATGATTAACAGCTGCGGCGAGAGACAAATATATTCTCATTGTATATTAGGCACACGACACAACACAGGAGATGTACTAGGTAGAACTTTTCAGCGAAAAATGGAGGCTCGACCAGGATTCGAACCCGGATCTCTGGCATGGCAATGGAACGGCATGCCAGAAACCCGGATTCGAGTCCTGGTCGAACCTGCATTTTTCGCTGAAGATTTCTACGAAATATATTCTCAATATTGATTAATATTTTAATATTATTTCACAATGTATGGATGTTTTATGATAAAGTAAGGAAACACAAGAAAAAACCAGTAACAACTAGGAAGCTTAATTTGTAAAAATAAAAAGATAAGCAAAAGGAGGAATGAAAAGGATAAAAATGAAAAGGAAAATATATAATAAGGGAAGACTTCCGTGGCGGAGTGGTTGAATCCTAAGATGCCAGAGGTCCTGGGATGGAATCCTGGTCTGGTAATGGATGTTCTTTCTGAATGTCTATTCATGAATTTAATCATATCATCACTTATATTCATTGTTGCAATTAGCCAAAAATGACAGAAAAGTGACGTTAAATAACAAAAATCAAATAATGAAAAAGACAGATTAAAGAGAATTGTGTAATATTTCAGGAGACATGTAAGCAGCATGACTTTTAATTTGCCAGAGAGAGAGGGAGGGGTGCACGTGACCCTGTGCTCTTATAGTTGCAATACAAAGCAAAGGGTAAATGTATGAAATTAATAGTAAACGAAGCAAGTTTTTTGACGTGGATCTGAGTAGAAAAGTATTTTTTTTTCAAAACGGGGCTAAAAATGAACAATTAAATTATTAATTCAATTAAGAATTTATATATATATACAAATACAAATCAATCCAAGCCTAATAGTCTTGAGATCAACCTAACTACGGCCCTGTACTTTTCGATCTCGTGAAGAGATTCTATAGACAGGCAGTGCCATCTATTGATGAAAACTGGATCAGATATTTTCATGCACCCTGGGCTGCCATCTGTTGGTAATGGAGGAAACTACTTATCGAACGTGAAATTTGCATCCAAAAATTGACATCGGAAGCTTCGAAATTTGTCAAGGCAAGACGAGACCAAGAACGAGACGAGACCGAGACCGAGACGTAGTGTCAGTGGCCTCGCTCACGGTCGAGTCTTTGGTAAGATCTTTGAAAGCATCTTTACTTTACCAGGCAACATTTTCAAACATACATGACGCATCCAGTTCCGGCAACTTTTCAAAAACATTTGGTGAGCTCAAACACTTGAATTATTATAAGTTTACAAAAATTTCATAAATACACTCTTCTATGCATTATGATATAAAGGCCCACCAACAAATTATCCTACCGTATTTGTTTAATATGTTATTTTCTGGCTTCAATAAGCACTCCACTACGAATCACGATAACATATAATAATAATAACAACAACAACACCAAAAACGCGAGAAATTCTTGTTGGTGGCACTGCATGTACCTAATTATTCATAAATAAACCATGTATTCTCTATTTTTGGATAATTATTAAGGGATACGTAAATACGAGGATTGGACCATAACTCATGGCTACCTGCTTTTTCACGAGACTGCGGGACCGGCACAAAAATCCGAAATATACAAATGTAAGGGGGCAGTGTCAGCGGCGTAACTAGGCAGAGGCAGCCGGGGCGGTGCCGCGTGGCCCCCTAGGTAAAGGCAGGGGCGGCGCCAGAAATTTTTCACCGGGTGGGCAGAAGCTGTATATTTATAGATTAGGGTGGGCAGGTATAAATGTAAGGTCATATACATATATGTATGACATACATGTATATGTATCCCCCTCCTCTATTACACTCCCGATTTCCCTTTTCTTTTTTACTCTTAATGCCTTGTTATATCTTTCTCAGCTTGTTAACTCTTTCTCCGTTTCACCTTCTCTCGTTCCATTCTTCAAATGTTTCTCTTAACTGGCACACACACACGCGTATGTGTGTTTGGTGTCTTTCATCTTTCTTTTCTAATATATTCTCGCATCTTGTACCACTTCTTTATCTCCGATGGATACAATTATTTCAAGGAAGTGTTTGTGTGTGCGCAGCCATACGTTCTAATCACATTCTTTCATTCACGTCAATGTAGTGAAATAAATGTGAATCGGTTGCATCACATTTTGTCCTTCAAGTGTAAAAAATACATGGCACATACTCAATTTTATATAGTTATCCGGCCACAGTGATGGAAAGTGTGATTGTAGACAATGGTGAAGAATTAAATTACTTTCTCGTAATTTAAATGCATGTTCCTGATCATTTAATTTTCATCATATTAGTTTTTGACTGAAACTTGGGGGTTAATGATCACTTTTCTTGGCTTACAAGGTTATTGCAGCTGACAAATGTCTGAATGTATGTTTGCAGTAACGGCGATCGTGTGCCAAAACTTGGGGGCAAGGACAGTTTATTTTTTTTTTTGGTAGAAAAGTCTTAGCATTAAGAGGCCATAGTGTGGATGCAACGAGTGGCATAATGTGACGGGGGGTGAGCTTTCCCGCCTTGTTCCTCCTAATTGCCGCCACTCGATATTTGGATTAAAATTAATGTCTTATTGGTAATGTGCGCACACACTCGAAAAAAAAATCTTTCTTCATTCTGCATAAAGTATCCCAAGGCTTATGAAAGGCTATTTTGACAAGACATCGCCCAAAAGTAATAATCAAGTAACAATGAAAAATCTGTTAAGAATTGAAGAGATTATTTCCTTGCTAAGTTGCTATTCGTTTTCTGAAGTTAATCTTCGTTACTCATACGGGAGAAGTGATGCACGTGTGGTTAGATAAACACATGCACTGAGGTAACAAATAGTTTACATTTTGTAGAATGTGATTTTGGACACAAGGAATTCATCGAAATTGATCACTATAACCGGTAATTCATCTCTTTTTCACAGATAATTTGGGTTGTATTGCGCGACCTTTTCGAAAGCGCTCAAATGTCAACCTCTATCCTGCCAAGCATACCGTGGAAATCTTGCAGGTGAACGAATCTCTGGCGCCTGGAACCAAAGTCAAAATAATAATTTGTGGTGGGTTGTATTTTCAGTGTCTTCGTGCATTTGTTTTCGTCCTTCGTTACTTTCACCTAATCACCATTGAACCTCATCGTCGCCATTAGCCAAATTAGCAGAAAAGTGACTTTACATAGAACAAATCAGTCGAATCAGCAACAACTTACTTTTTCAAAAGTGGAGTTTCATTAGTTCATATTCTTCGAAAGTTGAGGTGGTAGTTTCAATTTCATATTGTTTCATTCTTGGATCAAGGCAGCTAACTCAGTGAACAATAACGTTGTTTTCCGAAAGTCACTGGCAATACACCCTCTTAAAAGTGGTGATAAAATGACACGTTTCCTGTAAGTTCTTTCTGAATATTTTTTCTCCAATGGCATAACGTTGCCTCCTTATAATGAAGAGGTTCTGGCTTCTACTGCCACCTCCCGATTAGCCTATCTGAGCATAAAAGTGGATTTAAATACAAACAAACAAAATTTCCGAATTGATACTTGGTGACACCTTTCTTCTTTACTTCATCTGCATCTACAGATTCTGTCGACCTTTTTGGCTGAACCTCTGATGCTTCTAAAGTTTAAACCATTCTCATCGTGATTGATTAGTTCTCTGATGCCCTCAAAAGAAAGCTTTCCTACCAACCCCTTTCTTCTTTTAATTCTACGTAAGTTAATCACAAGATAAATGGCATCATTACGTAACTGATAGGCTATTATCAATTCAATAATTCTGTAGCTTTTTCCAAACCCACATAACTGTTACATCACAATTTATACACCTCGGTATTGTAGTGATTATTGTGATTACTTCTTATTAGTATTTATTAGCAGAAGAAATACAAAGTTGTTGTTTGTATATCACGTAGACATTTGAAGATGACATGTATGTAAAAATTGTAATGAAATAAAGAAAGAGACACTTTTGGAATTTCAACGTATACCTAATTAAAAAGTCGAAATCATTTATTGTGTTGCTAGAGGAAGCAACGCTAAGATGGGTTTTTTATTTGTTAGAGATTATTTTAATCATGCGCAGGCCAGGATTTATATATGTGAAGGCCCGGAGCTTACAACACGAAGACCCCTCTCCAATCCCCTCCACAGTTTCAGTTATAACTTTTCGCTAAGCTACATGAGGTGGTTAGTTATACGTATTTCTACATTTTTTCATCACATCCGAAGTACCTCATTTTTTATTTATGCTGTACTTTTCCAAGCAGTTTTCCCCAGTGAATGCCCAGAGCTGCAGCCCTCAAGATCACCCTAAATCCTGATCTCATCTTGATCATACCCTGCATAATTTTGCACCTCCTAAGTCTACTAGCTGCTTCTAATTATAGAAGTATTCAATTGATGACAGTTTATTTTCTTTCAAGTTCTCTAGTAATTCTCTTTTTGCATTCTAATGACAAAGTTAAGACATCTTTTTATGGGTGAACATTTCTAGTATACATAATCTTCATGAGTAAAATATACAAGTAATGAATACGAGAATATACTTATTTATTGAAACATTCACATATCCTCAAGTGTATGTACTTAGTGAATTTGATTGGGTGGGCAATCGGGTGGGCACAGGATTTTTTGGGTGGGCGCTTGCCCACCCGTGCCCACCCCTGTCGCCGTCCCTGGGTAAAGGGGCCCTGGAAGGCCTGAAGGCTGTAACGGATTCCCCTGACTTATTTTTTTGTTAGACTGGCCCGCTGCAGACAGATATAGTGAGGTGTGATGCCCAAACCTGGTGGTTTTGTACAGGTGTACGTCTGCAGTAATTATGCCACGATTTCCCACTATTCTAAATAAAGAAGCTAGTGGGGTAAAATTATGCAAGGTTTAACACAAGCTAGGATTGTAACGTTGGCCGGGAAATCGGTGAACGTACAAAAAAAGAACCCAACAGTTTGCCCCCAGCGTACACAGGATTTATTTAGAGGGGGCTGGAATTTGTAATGTTGGATATCCAATAGCTGAGTTATATAGAAAGCGGGATACACTATAAAATATTTCATAATTAATACTTCAAATATTCGTATCAAAAGTTGGGGTTACTTTAAGGGGGGGTTGCATTTAGCACTTTGGAGTTTCACAAATTCTTTACCGCTTTCCTTTAAAAATTTTGATTTTCTGAATTTCTGGAGGGACTTAGCATTACCAGGTCCCCTGCGCACACCAGTGGCTCAAGCTTATTATGTACATTGCGCTAGTCATATTTTAATATTGGTTCTTAAAGATGCTGTAGAAAGTAATCGATAAATAGCCCTGGTTTTTTATTATTAATTCTACGGTGGAAAGCGTTAAAGTATTGAACAAACCTGACTTTCAAAACCTTAACCAAGCACGATGTGCGCTTCTAAGAGAAGTTTTGATGTACAGGGAGCGGCAGTCAAACGGGAAGATTTAAAAAAAATCACAAAAAATAGAGAGAGCAAATATTAGTCATTTTTTTAACATGAATGTACTGTACATGAGTTGAAATTACTAGTGTACCTGAAAAATGTTCATTTTTTGAATATGGTGTCAGTAAGATGGCATCGGTTTTGCACACACTGTGAAAGTCTCAGAGTAAATTCGCCCATGACATTGCGTAGCATCTCCAACGGAATGTTGAATTCGCTCCTTCAAATCATCCCTGGTTCTTGGAGGGTTGTCCTTGAATACTTTGGATTTGAGGTAACCCCAAAGAAAGAAGTCAGGAGCTGGCAAGTTGGGTGAACGGGCAGGCCACGGAATATCGCCGAATCTGCTGATGAGACGACCAGAAAATGAGAGTCTAAGCACATCCATAGACACAGTGCCGACGATTGGGGTCCCAAACCGGTGGGGGGGGGGGCAAGGTACCAAAACTAATTGGGGGGCAAAGACAGTATATTTCCCTTTGCATATAAGGTTTAGCATAGTGCTGAGGCAAAAGTGGCAAAAAGTGGTGGGCGAAGCCCCCCTCGCCCTCCCTAATCGCCACTACTGCATAGACACTGTAATGGTCTGATTGACCATTACTGGTTTTGGTATATTGTATTAATTAATTGCTGGCCAGCTACAAGGTGTAGGGTTAAGTAATATGTTTCCATGAGTGTACTTTTATGTTATTATTGCATGTAAGTGTATGTGCTTATTGGATTGTGCTTTACTGGATATTAGATTCCCCTGTTTTTTTATCTCCCCGGTTGGTGGAGCTAGCTGTCTTTCAAAAGACCGTTGGCAGTGGAATATTTCCAACGCTACAGGGTCCACATCCAGACGATTACCCCGACTATAAAAAAAGGCCAGTGGGCTTTAGAAACAAAACAGTGTTTCCCCATTGATCGACGGCGAGGAACGTCTCCTCAAGTTTAGTCCACTTTTGGTGGATAGACTGGATATAATAATGTAGCATATGGTGTAAGCCAATCCCTGTTGCTGTCCCAAGTCCCCTTTTAGAAAAAGCTTTGAATATGTGGATATTTCCGTATTGAATAATTGATGCCCAAAAGAAAGAGTGAAGGCGTAAGGAAACGCATTTGTAATGAACGGAATATCATTTAAGCTGAGGGTAGGCCCGCAGAGATAGTTATGCTAACTCTACTGAAAAGGAAGTGCCGATGGTGTAAGCCATAGGTGCGCAATTATGTTGATTTAGAGATTTGTTAATTTGGTCTATGCAAGACACACATGGAAACGCTATGTAAATATGTATATACATAACAACGTATAATAAACCAATATATCCTACTAGAAATGTTATGATTCCAAGAACTACGGTACTGTCCATTTTCCATTTTAAACCAGTTGTATATTCACTTGCATATCGTTACATGTGTAACGAACCAAGGATTAAAAAATATAAATTGTTATTTGAAACCCCCCTTTTGTAATTCCGGCGCAAATATAATCTGCTCGCTTGGAACCCAGGGTGAGGTGAAAGGAGAGATTTGAAGGATTAAAGTAGGAAGTAATCCAGAGGGCCGGATAAAACACGGGACGGGAGGGCCGAACTTTCACAACACTCTAGCAGTATGTCTAGTTGCACCATCTTGCTGGAGGAGTGTTTCTTCATCTGGGTCATAGTCATCGAGGGCAGGCAGGAAAAATGTGTGCAAAACCAAGGACGCCATCTTACTGACACCATATTAACAAAAATGAACATTTTTCAGGTACACTAGTAATTTCAACTCATGTACAGTACAGTCATGTTAAAAAAGTAATTCATATTTGCTCTCTCTATTTTTTATGATTTTTTTAAATCTTCCCGTTTGACCGCCTCACCCTGTATAAACTGAGCATTACTGACTGTTCAAATCAGACAATATCGCTTCCAAGTCATTACAAGCAGAATCTGATACTATGGTTGCATATAATATCTTAGAGAACGCTCTCTTAAAAAGAACTGAGTTTTCGGGGATCATTTGAATCACTTGTTGAAGAAGCGACGACAATATGAGCCAAGGGGACGGTTTTAAATGAATTCTCTGACAATATAATTAAAAAAAGCACTTGGATAAACTCTTTCAGGACCAAGAAATTACCAACCGAGATATCTGCTTCAAAGTATCAATATTTTACCAGATGATCGACACAGTTTTCTCACAACTGGCTAATCGTTTAAAAGGCATGAAAACAGTTGTAAACACGTATAAAGTAATGGAACCTAACCTAACCTAACCTAACCGACTTTAAACTATGGATAAATTATCTCGGTTGCTTAAAATAGACGTACAAAAGAAACTTTTTTAAGTCTTTGCTTCCTTCTAATAATTTCGTGGTAAAATTTTTGTGAAATTTAACTACTTCAAATGGTAATCATAGTTCTAGTTTGAAATATACGCTCTTTTCAGTGTGGTAATTGCTTCATTTATGCAGACATTTATTATTATTATTGAAAATTATGACATTTGACAACTGTTATTTTTAACCTCTTGGTTTGATTTGATTTTCGTTATCTATCATCTCTTTTCTGCCACATTTGATTAGTCGCGACGGTGAGGATGAGTAACGATGTGATGAAACTGATGAAGTGATACTCACAAAGAACTCCCATGTTCGAACCTGTGACCCATAGCGTCGTATTGCGCTGTGCTAACCACTTCGCCACGGAGGTTGGCTGGATAACCTACTGACGACCACACACACACGGTCACTCCGCTTATAATGGACACGTACGGATTCTGGTAATTGATTCACTATATCCAATATTCCTTAACCTGAGGGAGGTTAGCATGGACGTCCGCAGGATTTTTTGCAGGGAGGGCAAACAAGGCACATTTTCCTTCAGAATAGTGTTGTCCCCTCAAAAACATTGCCTCAATTTGAATTTATGATGTTCATGCAATAATTAAAACATATTATTACGGCTGAAATGAAATTATATGTGTAAAATATATAATTTTTGGTTGACTTTCATTTTTCAGGAGGGCGGGGGGCGGGGGCGTCCCTCACCTTGTCTCCTTCCAGTCGTCCGTGGAGGCTAGTAGTGGGGTCAGAGGAAATAAATGAACAGAGGCAGAAGTAGTTACATTGACACGGACTCCATTAATACACAGTGTGTAATTTTCCGGACTAGACTCGTGGGTGTATCGTATTCAAAATCCTTGTGTTTCAATACACTGAATGCAACGCTCATACAGCTTCTCGAAACACTTATGGTAGTATTTGACGGGAATAGTGTTTAGATAATCATTCAAAGCTCTTTGAATGTCTGAAACAGCATCAAACTGGGTCTCTTTCAGTCGCAATTTCAGTTTTGGGAAAATGAAGTAGTCAGGAGAAGACATATCAGGAGAATAGGGGGAATGATCAAGCAGAACAATTCCCTTGGAGGTCAAAAACTGATGGACAACCACACACCGGTGGCTTGGTGCATTGCCAATGAAAAGAGACCATGTGCCTTGTTGTCGGTATTGTGGGGGTACTCGTCGAATTCGTGCCCACAGACGCTCCAAAACCTCAAGGGAGAACCCTCCTGTGACCGTCTGTCCATTGGAAACAAATTCTCATTGAATGATACCCATGGAGCCCAAGATGAGCATTAGTAGAGGAAACGAACGGGAAAAAAGGGCCTAACCCGGAAATAATTGCAACACAAATGTTTTTTTGTGCCAGATTGTGCGGAATGGTATAGTGAATAATATTTTAAAAATCCACCATCAAAATGTTTGGGGAAAATTTGCCATCTTGGAAAATGGCAGCAAAAATTTTAAAAAAATAATATTTCGAGAACGGTGCATTGTACACAAAAAGTGGGGATAACCAAAATGTAAAAACAGAAAATTTTCTGAATTATAGTTTTTGTTTGATAGAGCTACCATAAATATTAATTGAATTAGCGAGATTCAAATATTTTCCTTCATTTATAAAATTAGCGTAAAAGTTGGTTTCTGACACAAAAAACAGCAAATATGTAAGAAACTATATAATTCACGTCCTAAAGTCACTGAGAAAAATTCATAGCTTATGATTTCCTCTAGAGATTGGTGTTTGTTTCGTACCTTTAGAGTCAGGGGTTGAGGAGATATGTAGTTTAGTGCAGAGTCATGTGTTTTCCTATATTTACGTGTCCAATTTCCTATGATATTGGTTGGTTGATTGATTGATTTTATTTTTTTACTTCACTTTTGTGCAACTTTTTGCTAATTTGCGAAGATAGAAATGAGTAATGATATGATGAAATTGATGAATGAACACTCACAAACATCCATGCTCAAACCGGGATCCGAATCAGAGACCCCTGGCATCGTAGTGCGATTATGATATTGGTGAGAACGTAATACATTGTTTTATGCAGTGTTTCGTTCATGTGGCGTGCGTTACTTACATGTTGTATTTGGTGTTTAAAAAATGTATGCACACAGTGGCGGCGATTAGGTGTCTTAACTGTGCAGGAAGGGAGGGGGGCAAGGATAGTATACTTTCTATTGACTGCAATTGGAGAGAAGCGTATTGAAAATGGAATTTGGGCAGATGATTTTGAGGCAATTCCACTGGTAGACAAGGTTTAGCATTAAGAGACCATAGTACGGGTTCAAAAAGTGTCTATAGGTGTGGGGGAGGGACTGCTCCCCATGTCCCCATCCCAAATCGCCGCCACTGTCAATACATTGAAGTAATATGATACGGTAAAATATCATACTACAAGTGCTGTCTGTATGTAGAGGAAATGATACAATTTAACTTGTTAGCACCAGGTATCTACGAAAAATACTGCAATTATTCTAAAGCAAAGTGGCCAGTTTAGAACCGTATTTTACCATATCATATTAGTTCAATGTATTAACAGTGGCGGCGATTAGGAATGGGGAGCAGTCCCTCCCCCCCCCCACCTATAGACACTTTTTGTCCCCGTACTATGGTCTCTTAATGCTAAACCTTGTCTATCAGTCAGGGGCGGCGCCAGAAATTTTCAACAGGGTAGGCAGAAGCTCTATATTGATAGATTAGGTGGGCAGTATAAATGTAAGACCATATATAGTATACGAGTATATGTGTATATAAGACGTATGTACCCCCCTCTCTCTTACACTCCCGATTCTCCTCTTACTTATTTTCCTTTTCCTTTTCCTCTTTATTCTTTTCTAATCTATCCTCCCATCTTGTTCCATTTCCTTTCGCTTTGTCTCTGATGGACACAATTATTCAAGGAAGGGTTTACCATGTGCAGCTATACGTTTTAATCACATTATTTCATGCATGTTAATACAGTGAAATAAATGTGAATTAGGTTTAAGCTTGTGTTGCAAATACAAGGCACATACTTGATTTTATGTATTCGGCGACAGTGATAGATTGATTTAATTGATTGATTGATTTGCTTTATTTTACTTCGCTTTTTGTGCCACTTTTGGCTAATTTGCGAAGATGGGGATGAGTGATGACATGATGAAATTGATGAATGGACACTCACAAACATACATGCCCAGGCCGGGATTCGAACCCAGAACCTCTGACGTCGTAGCGCGATGTGCTAACCACTCCGCCACGGGAGCCGACGCGACAGTGATAGAAAGTGCGATGGTAGACAATCGTGAAGTTCATGACATGTTCCTGAGCATAGTATTTTCATCGTATGAGTTTTTGACTGAAAGAGTCCTCTTACTCCTTGGGGGTCACTTTTCTTAGCTTACAAGGTTTTTACAACTGACAAATCTATCTGAATGTTTGTAGTAGCGGCGATTGGGTGCCAACATTTGAGGGGCAAGGACTATATACATTTTCTTGGTAGAAAAGGCTTGACATAAAGAGGTCATAGTGCGGGGGCAGAAAGTGGCAAAATGTAGCGGGGGAACTGCACCCCCCACCTTCCTACTCCTCCTAATCGCCGCCACTGAATGTTTGGATTAAAATGAACGTCTTATTAGGAATGATTTAAAACACACACGGAAAACCAATTTTTTGTTCATTGTCCATAAAGTATTCCTAGGCTAATGAAAGGCTATTTTGACAAAATATCACTCATATGTAATAAACAAGTAAGATTGAAAAATCTGTTCAGAATTGAATAGATTATTAGCTAAGTTGCTATTCGTTTTCTGAACTGTCATGTTACTAATGCGGGAGAAGCCACACACGTATGATTACATGAACATAATTTTTGAGGTAACAAAATGATTTAGGACACAAGGAATTCATCGAAGTTGATCACCGAACCAGTAATAATTCATCTATTTTTTATAGATTACTTGGGTTGTATGGTGTGACCATTTCGAATACATTAGAATGTCAACCTGTGCAGCATACCCGGAAACTTTATTCTTTCAGGGCAACGAGTCCCTGGCGCCTGGAACCATTGTCAAAGTAATAATTTATGAGGGTTTGTATTTTGAGTGTCAGCGTGTTTGTTTTCACCCCTTCGTTACTTTCATCTAATCACCATTGAACCTTATAACGTCGTCATTATCAAAATTAGCAGAAACATGACTTAAAATAAAACAAATCAACCACGACGTACTCTTCCAAAAATGTAGTTTCATTAGTTCAGGGGGAAACACTGGGGGGTAAAGGCGGTCAGGGGCGTGATGCTGATCACATCACCCCCACTCACGACCGGATCAAGAAAGTGTGGGGCGTTACCCCCACACCCCCTATACGCCTTCATGGCGTGGTGCTATGCACAGGGGAACACTTTACCTTTTTTTATTAGTTCATACCTCTTAGAAAGTTGAGGTGGTAGTTTCAATCGCACAGCGTTTCATTAGTGGATCAAGGCAGCTAATTCCGTGAACAATGACGTTGTTTTTCAAAAGTCTCAATTTTTCTCATGCAATCACCCTCTTAAAATGGACGCATCTTCTGTGGTGATAAAATGACACGTTTGGTGCGAGTTCTTTCTGTATATCTTTTCCCCAATGGCATAACGCTGTCGCATTATAATGAAGAGGTCATGTGTTGGTCTCCCCCCTTCTCTGGTGGAAGCACAATGCACACTGGTTCGTACTACACGTTTAACTGTAGGTTTTGTCCCGATTAGCCCATCTGAGCATAAAAGTGTGCTTAGAAACAAACTAAGAAAATCGTCTTCTGGATACTTCGTGACATAACTTTTTCTTTACTTCAGCTGCATCTACAGATTCTGTCGACATTTTCGGATGATTCGTGTGGCAAAATTTGTGTGTCGAACGAGGATTTCTAAATATGATAAGCCAGTCATTAGCAATTGAATAATTCTGTAGCTTTTTCCATACATAACTGGTTTATTAAAATTTATTCACTTCGGTATTGTAGTGATTATTGTGATTCGTTCTTATTAGTAGAACGAATATAAAGTTGATATTTCGCATACCATATTGATATTTGAATATTGCAGGTATATAAAAATTGTAATGAAATAAAAAAACACTTCTGGAATTTCAATGCAGAGCTAATTAAAACTATACTATACTCTCAGCATACTTAAACCCGAAGGTTTATGGCTGCAGCAACACAAGCCTTCCATCTGTTTCTATCCGGGGCAAGATTAATCCAATCTTTCCCATCCTTACCGATTTCTTTTAGGTCCATCTCAACGTTATCCGTCCATCTTCGTCTTAGCCTTCCTACTGGTCTCTTACCATCAGGTTTCCCAACAAGAATCCTGTAAACTATTCTTTCCTCTGCCATTCGTGTCACATGGCCTGCCCATCTAAGTCTTCTTGATTAAATTATTCTAATAATAATAATTATTATTATAATTAAAAAGTCGAAATAATTTATTGTGTTGCTGAAGAAAGTAACGCTAAGATGATGTTTTTATTTGTTTATTTCGAGATCATTTTAACCTTTCCCAGGCCGGGATTTATATATACGTATGTGGAGGCACCAAGACCTAACTCTAATCCCCTCAACACAATTTCAGTTCTTTCAGTTATAACTTCTCGCCAAGTTATATGGTGTGGTCTGTTATTATATTTTTACCACATCCAAAGTACCTATTTTTTAAATTATGTGTTACTTTTCAAAGCAGTCTTTCCCAGTAAATACCCGGAGTGCAGTCCTCAAGTCCACCCTAAATTCTGCTCTAATCTTCATCATACCCTGCATAATTTTGAGCCTCCAAAGCCTACTAGCTGCTTCTAATCATGATCACAGTTTTTGTTTCAATAGCTCTAGTAATTACTTTCACTTTCTAATGACAAAATTGGCTTTATATGGGATGATAATATGTGAACATTTCTAGCATAGATAATATTCACAAGTAAAATGTACATGTTATGAACACCAGAATACACGTATTTATTGAATCATTCATATATCCCCAAATACAAATGGACTTATTAAATTTGATTGGGTGGGCAAACGGGTGGGCACAGAAATGTTTGGGTGGGCGCTTGCCCACCCGTGCCCATCCCTGTCGCCGTCCCTGCTACCAGTGGATTTGACACAAAATCATCTGCCCGAATTCCATTTTCAATACTCTTCTCCCTAATTGCAGTCAATAGAAAGTATACTATCCTTGCCCCCTCCCTTCCTGTACAGTTAAGACACCTAATCGCCGCCACAGTGTGCATACATTTTTAAACAACAAAAACAACATGTAAGTAACAAACGCCACGTGAACGAAATACTGCATAAAACAATGTATTACGTTCTCACCAATATCATAATCGCGCTACGATGCCAGGGGTCTCTGATTCGAATCCCGGCCTGGACATGGATGTTTGTGAGTGTCCATTCATCAATTTCATCACATCATCACTCATTCCTATCTTCGCAAATTAGCCAAAAGTTGCACAAAAGTGATGTAAGAAAATCAAATCAATCAATCAACCAACCAATATCATAGGAAATGGAACACGAAAATATAGGGAAACACATGACTCTGCACTAAACTACATATCTCCTCAACTTCTGACTCTAAAGGCACGAAACAAAAAACAATCTCTAGAGGAAATCATAAGCTATTTGAGTCAGTGACTTTAGGACGTAAATTACATAGTTTCTTACATATTTGATGTTTTGTGTGTCAGAGACCAACTTTTACGCTAATTCTAAAAATGAAGGAAAATATTTGAATCTTTCTAATTCAATTAAGATTTATGGTAGCTCTATCAAACAAAAACCATGATTTAGCAAATGTTCTGTTCTTTCATTTTGGTTATCTTCACTTTTTGTGTACAATGCACCGTTTTCGAGATATTATTTTTTTGAAATTATTAAGTTTAATTTTTGCTGTAATTTTCCAAGATGGCGGATTTTTAATATATTATTCACTATACTATTCCGCACAATCTGGCACAAAAAACATTTGTGTTGCAATTATTTCCGGGTGAAACCGTATATTTCCTCTACTACATCGTTTTGATACCTACGGGACTTCTGCAGTTGAACTTTCTTGGGTTCTGCGGACCTATGGTTCTTCACACCAAGTTCTGGCACTTTGTTAATGACTCATTATTGGAAACACATCGTTTCATCACCTGTCATGATAAGTAGTTTCCAGGAAATTGGAATCCTTGTCCGCAACCCTAATCAGGTCTCCACAATGTTGAACCCTTTGGTTTTTCTGCTCATTTCCGACACGGTGTTGCTTGGGCTACTACATCTTCTAAGAGGATCCTTCCCCAATGTTCAAATTTACCAGCAAGCGAGAGAAAACATCATGGTAATTGGAGAAGAATTGTTTTTCGAAATGTGTAATATGCAAGATGCACTACGACATCAGTCCGGAAAATTAAGGAACACATTGTGTAAAACATACCGTCAAATACAGTAGAGTCGTAAGCATGGAATACATGTTTCGTCATCTCCATGTTAACACCCCTCCCCCCCCCCACCTTGTACACTCTCTTGGCCTCCAATTTCAGTCGCTCCACGGAGCTACCCAAACAGAAAAGAGGAGGAAACTTGTTTCTTCAAGGTTGTTTTTGACGTAAAATGCTGTAATTATGGTACTAACAATGATTTTTTTTAATTGGCATTTTATTTTCTTGGTTCACTAGAACGGAAGTTGAGGGTTCACTATAAATTAATTGGATCGAGAATAGTGATTTAAGTTCACCATAGCCGAACAACAACCGTGTTCACTACATCCAGAGTTTACTGCATAGGCGTGCGCATGGGGGGGGGGGGGCAAGGGGGCAATTGCCCTCCATAATCATGGACGTCCGCAGATTTTTTTCCACGGAGGTACAAGCATATTACCCCTATAATAGTGTTGTCCCCTCAAAAAACACCACTTGAATTTGAAATTATCGCATTAATGTAAATTTATGACTGAAATCAAATGATACGTGTGAAATATATACTTTTTGGTTCACATTCGATTTGTAAGGAAGAGGTGTGGCCATTCTTGACCCCCCCTTCCAGACGTCTATGTCCCTATATTATTATACTTTCACCTAGAAATTTAGTGTAGAGGAATCTTATCACTGTTATTAAACGATATTATACTATTATTGCCCGTCCCCAACCTTGGACGGAAATCAATTCTAGGAGGCAAACATTGAGGTAAAATAAAGCAAGGCTAGTAGAATCTAAGAGTAGCAGGACAAAAATATACTCAAGATGGAATTTGTTTTCACGTCTTTCTTGAATTATTTCTTCCAGACGGCCAAGAGCACTTGCAGGGGGTACATAGGGGCAATTGCCGTCCCTTGATATCAAATTTAGTACAAATAAAAGTACATTTTGTAAAATTTTCTTCCTTGCTTCGCTCGCAATTTCTGCTTTTCTTACAGTATTCTCAAGTTCAGAGCCGTAGGTAGCTAGGGGCGGTGGAAGTTGGTCCTGGGCACCGAAATGAAAAAAGTGTAAAAGAATAACATGGCGGCCCATGAATTTTTTTGTGCCATATTAAATCAATATTGTCTTCAGTTTGCAAAAATTTGGATCAAAAATTTTTCTTCTTCGCTTTGCTCACATTGCTTTCTGTAATGCATCGTAAATTACCAGAGAGAGAGAGAAGTTATAACTACCAAGTACTTCAGGCTCTTGCTGCTAAACAGTTTTGTTTTAAATGCATGGACACAGTTATTGTTTGGAGTAAAAGGAGCGCAGCACATTTCAGAGACAATTTATTTATTCATTATGGTGACTCTATGTTGCTGCATTATTTATATATACGTATATATCAGTGGCGTATACTAAGTCCAAGATCTGGGCTATCTCACTATGTCACGTGGTCCTAGGTTATGAATAGAAATAAATTTACCAACTCCTAAGAAATCAGGTGGCCAACTCATAGGAAATCCGGTTGCCAACTCATAGGAAATCCGGTTGCCAACTCATAGGAAATCAGGTTGTCAGCTCATAGGAAATCAGGTAGCCAACTCATAGGAAATTCGGTTGCCAACTCATAAGAAATCCGGTTGCCCACTCATAAGAAATCAGGTTACCAACTCACAGGAAATCAGGTTGCCAACTTATAAGAAATCAGGTTGCCAACTTCAGAATCAGCATCATCATCTCACTGATATGAATAATATTATTTACAATTTCTGATCGATTTTTCTCCTGTATTTTATAATCTAGACTTCAGGCTTCGCAGATTGCTTAGCTAGCCCAGAATGTACGCTCCTGATATATATATATATATATATATAATGTATATACAGTGAGGAAAAAAGAGGGTTTTCTTTCCCGACTGAACTTTCATCAAGGCTTTGCCCCCCCCCCTTTAATCAGAGGGTCTGCGGACGCCTATGGTTTACTGTGTATGTTTCATTAAGATAAGCATAATGTTAAGTAAAGAGGCTGAATAAAAAGATAATATTGTTGTTCATTGATTGATTGTACTTCGATTTCTGCCACTTTTGGCTGATAAGGATAGTGATAGGATTAAATTGATGAAAGGATAATCACAGTCATATGACACAATCCTCACAGAGAGGATTATAGAGCACTTCCATAAAAATATCAACCTTGATGGTCAAAATGATATATCAGTGTGTTGTACATTGTTTTGAATAGCATATTTAGATTGGAAACCTACAATACATGTGTTTCTAAACTCTAAAATTTGTCTGTAAAAAAATTACCTCATCAAGTACTATAATGACACTAACTTTGGTTCAGAAAATCCATATAGTTCACCAATTAACTGTCTCTTACCTTCAAATTTATTTTTATATAGTGCTGGCAGAATGCATTTGAAAACAAAAATTGCTATGGAAGAAGAAAGACTACTATTTTTAAATATCTTGTTTTATATTTGATTCATTATATGTTTCATGAATCATATACAAAGAAATAAAATATACATATATCTCAATAATATCTGCTTCTCAAAGTGTCAGTCTGTTACCTCTGGAATTGTTCATCTGGCTGTCGATCCAATCTTCAAGAATGGTCTTCTACTTGCAAGAGAGGTGGACATTTCAGTTCCGAAAAGGTCACTCCTTTATTTTTCACCACTTTAGAGGAATTCTTCCATTCCGTTTCTTGTGCTAAGAGTGCTTCATCTTCACTTGGGGGTGCTATATCATCTGTAAATAGGAGAACTACCAAAGGTGGTGCAGGTAGATGTTGGTGGAAAGCCCCACAAGGCCCTTAACGTCTCTACCATCTGTGGGGGCTTCTTTTGTTTACAGTTGGAGAGTGGCACAAGGTTGTTAGCACCGTACGGCCTTGCGCCGGAGAACCAACCATGTACTTAGTTGAAAAGCTTGTTTTTGAATCCTGTAAAAATTATTTGTGTTTCTTCTGTCGATAATCTTTTCACCACCCATCCTTGTTGTCGTCACAGGTTGATATTCATGGTAAAAGAAAGAAAATGAGAAATCATAAAATACAGTTTGTTCCAAATTTAACTACACAACCTTGACCCTCTGTAGCACCTAACTGAAATCAGAATGCCAATTCTGCTTTTGTACATGTACGAGCAAATTATAGAGTTTTATTTGTACTCGAAAGGACGGTGCATTTCGTCACTTTGGAACTTTGAGTTCGTAAGTTTCTTAAACCTTTTCTGATGGATTGGATGGGATGGTTATTTTCCTTGGCATCCGCCTTCACCGGACCTTAAACCATAGACATTTATTACCCTTAACTAGCGGAATTGTTTCTTTCATTTGAATAGTAATTTTTATATGTAATTAGCTGCAGCCACAATACATCACTTTTAGTGTTGCCCACGGGACGAGACGGGACAGGCTTTTAAAAATTCGAGACGAGACGAGATTGATCATGTGTCCCGAGACAAACGAATATTTTCGAGACCAGACAGCATTTCACAGCATTTCCACGAGACGAGACAGGCTAAAGTCTCGTCTCGTGGGCAACACTAATCACTTTAAATATCCTCGCTACTACCACACTCAAACAATAGCGTCTGCACCAAATAGCACTCATGGTATCGCGATGAAATTAAATTGAAATTAAATTCCCGCTAATATTTTTCGCTCATTAACAATGGCACTGCCACAAGCGCGTCCACATAGACAAGCTAGGCAGTTAAGTGTTAAGGATATTATGTACTGCACAAAGGTTAGACATTTGAATGAACCGAATCACGAATTACAGCTGCCACCATAAATATTCCTCAAGAAGTGTTTATGCAAACATGGCTGAACATCGAATACCGTCTTCACCTTATTCATACATTGTGTGGAGCTTCTACTAGCATCACATCAAAATTTAGAACTTGTTGCTCTATACGAAGAGAAAAAAGAAGAAGAAAAGTCTTCGTTTCCGAAGAAAATATCTTTAGCTCTACTTCATTTCGTTCAATTGAATGACTTTTATGAAAGTCTAGTTCGAAGTTGTGTTTCTCGCATTCTAATATGATTATGACGTCATTTGTTCTCATAACCATTCATTACTGAAACTAATAAACCAACCAACCTTAATATATTCAGCCAAGGTTCCGGCGAAGAAAATTACAAAGCCTCCAATAGATGGCACTAATTCTATGAACATTATATATTTATTAAAAAAAGTTACGTTTGATTAATTATGTACAATAATATAAGAAACTATGTTTTTTTAAAAAAATATGTATGCGCTATCAAAAATTTATTGACAGAAGAGTTCAATTGTTTATTTCCTAAATAATAATTTAGCGATTAATGGAATGGCCTGCATAAAGTTATGCGAAAATTTTTAAGTAGGTTGGTTGGTTCTTTCCTGTTTTGCACCGACACTGAAAAAGCTTATGCCTTCGCAAATGTCTTGCAAGACACTTTCACTCCAACACCACAATTAGCTCCAAATCTCCGCCTCCAGACCAAAATTGACAGAGTCACCAACCCCAATAACAGGCAACTGCAACCCAGCAATACGCACGATATTGATCCTAATAATGCTCTAACTGTTCCTATTACAACAGAAGATATTCTCAATACTGTGCGTAGGAAGAGAAACACCGCTCCCGGCTTGGACAATATCACATATGTATTGATCAAACAGGCCCCGCTTGCATTGCTGTCCTTTCTGGCTATTATCTACAATTTTATCCTCCGCACAGGACACTACCCGACAGACTGGAAGATTTCGAAAGTTCTAATGTTTCCAAAGCCACACAAAGATAGTACCAACCCCACAAACTATCGACCTATTCAGCTCACATCAACATTTAGCAAAATATTCGAACGCATCATTGTTCGACGCATACACATGCACTTACAAGCACACAGTCTACTTCCGTCGCACCAAGCAGGCTTTAGACCTCAACACAGTGTCCTTGATAATTTGTTAAAACTAACGACTCGCATCACAAATCACTTCAACACTTCCAAACCATCCTGTCTAGTACTATTCGACCTGGAGAAAGCTTTTGACAAAGTATGGCATACTGTACTCATTTACAAGCTCCATAAATTCCAACTACCGCTTTGCTATGTCAGATTAGTACACAGCTTTCTAACAAATAGGGTCGCTTATGTCACTGTAAATGGAGCGATGTCATACCCCATTTTCCCTTACTCTGGCGTTCCACAGGGTGCTGCTTTATCACCATTACTCTACATACTATACGTTGCCGATATGCCAAAACCCCCACAAGTTTCTATCTACCAATTCGCTGACGACACCGCATTTCTCGCCTGTTGTTCAACCATCCAAGCTATAAACAAAACTCTCCAACCAGCTATAAACTCCTTCCAAAGATGGTGTGACACATGGCGTCTCACAATAAATGCTCTCAAAACACAAGCATTGGTGTTTCTACAGACAGGCTGTCGCTCGAAGATCCAAAGGAACCCAACATTATTAAACATCAAAATACGGTGAACGCCAATTCTGCCTGCCACCACTGCAAAATACCTAGGAGTCATATTTGACTCCAAGCTAACATGGAAACCTCAATTGCTCAACATCGTCCAAAAAGCTACAAATCGTCTGAGCTTGCTCAAACGGCTAATTGGAACATCCTGGGGACTCAACTCCCAGGTTGTCCTACATACCTACAAGGCTTTCCTTCGACCAGCAATAATTTACGGCCACACTGCATGGATATCAGCGCCAGACTCATTCTATCACAAACTACAAGTTCTGGAAAGACATGCTCTTCGTTTGGCCTTCAGAGTAGTCCTACCAAGTCCTACACGACTACTGTACGAGCGAATAACCTTCCCGGAAATCACAACCCACATCGAAGCCATCCGTCACAAATATATAACTGGTCGAATGAACTCGCACCATCCACAACTTCTCAGCACAATGTACGAAGATGCTCTACACGACTGCCTTCCCACTTACCACTGCACACCATTACAGCATCTCTTAACCATGTATACCTTCCTGATAGATCCACAGCATCCTGATTATCAGCTGTATATAATCCATCATCCTCCGGAACTACGGCACATGATATATCCAACACATGCCGCACCATAGCAAATTATTACTTTCCTAAGAAGTAATTTTCCCACTACTGAATAAATAACATCTAAGTGAACTACCCCCAGAATAAGTAAATCTGTACCACTTCAATACTGAAAACACACTTAGACCATCACCTTGCAAGAGAAAACATTTATGAAAACAATTCACTTACCAAAGTGAATTTTTTTCAAAAAAAAAAAAAAACTGTTTTGCATTCTGAATGAACTTGGTGTTATCACAAACTCTTTGGAGGAACTCTTTGGAAGACTAAGGGTCCATTACGACCCTTGCTTTAAACTGGCAAATTAATCCCAAAATTGATATCACTTCAAATCCTTCACTTTCTATTTTATCTTAGAATCATTTATATACCTCCTCTTGTCCTCCTCTCAAATGAAGTATAGTAGCTACTATACAGGGTGACTGGTAATTAGATGTATTCCCTGAAAGGGGTTAAAGTAGAGACAATTTGCAATAAATTTGACCATATGATACCCCGTCCGAAAATTAGTAGTTTTCGAGATAATCGAGTTTCTATTGTTTTTTCTAAAAATGACAATTTTCCACATAAAAAGATGAATTGAGAAAAAACTGATAATTGTAGGGAACTTATTTAAGCGTTTTCTGATAGCTAACAAACAAGTGGTTCGTTTAAAAAAAAGTTTTTTCCAAATAACAATCACATGTAATAACCGGGTGGGTCTAAACTTACAAGTGATGATAAAAAAATGCACTCTTAGTTTACTTGGCAACGTATTAATAACAAAAATGGTATGACACGAACCGTACAAATTACTTAAATTACTTCCTTGAGTCATCAGCTATCCAACAAGGTACAAATGTTGCTAACATTTACATTTGTGTACAAGAAATAATACTTCATTCATCTTCATGTGTATGGAATCAATGAACAATACAATTAAAGAACATTACACGTCTTGCTCAAAGTGGGCACCTCCGTTACGAATGCAGGCACGCAGGTTTTTACGGGTCATTTGGTCTCGTAACTCGTGATGTGATGGTGGCCTTGACGTGTTGACCAGCTGTTAAGATCCTCTCCCTGAGCTCTTCTTGCGAGTTTACCGGTGCCTTGTCATGTGGCTCCAAATGTAAAAGTCGCAAGGCGTCAAATCGATCGAGGGATCGAGCTGGGCAGTCATCATGCTGATAAATCATGTCACGTCTTGTAGCTAGAGGCACATCCTCCAACAACATTGCCATCCCGTTCCGCAAAAAATGTTCATAAGTGATGCCATTTAAGATTTTGGGCAGGAAAAATGGCTCGATGAAATGATTGTTGATTACGCCCATCCATACTTCTGCCTGGGCGTGCGACAGTGGTTGGATGAAAAGTACCCAAAGAAATGGATTGGCCGAGGCGGACCGATTCCCTGGCCGGCTCGATCCCCCGATTTGACACCTTGCGACTTTTACATTTGGAGCCACACGACAAGGCACCGGTAAACTCGCAAGAAGAGTTCAGGGAGAGGATCTTAACAGCTGGTCAACACGTCAAGGCCACAATCACATCACGAGTTAAGAGAACAAATGTCCGTAAAAACTTACGTGCCTGCATTCGTAACGGAGGTGCCCACTTTGAGCAAGACGTGTAATGTTCTTTAATTGTATTGTTCATTGATTCCATACACATGAAGATGAATGAAGTATTATTTCTTGTACACAAATGTAAATGTTAGCAACATTTGTACCTTGTTGGATAGCTGATGACTCAAGGAAGTAATTTAAGTAATTTGTACGGTTCGTGTCATACCATTTTTGTTATTAATACGTTGCCAAGTAAACTAAGAGTGCATTTTTTTATCATCACTTGTAAGTTTAGACCCACCCGGTTATTACATGTGATTGTTATTTGGAAAAAACTTTTTTTTAAACGAACCACTTGTTTGTTAGCTATCAGAAAACGCTTAAATAAGTTCCCTACAATTATCAGTTTTTTCTCAATTCATCTTTTTATGTGGAAAATTGTCATTTTTAGAAAAAAACAATAGAAACTCGATTATCTCGAAAACTACTAATTTTCGGACGGGGTATCATATGGTCAAATTTATTGCAAATTGTCTCTACTTTAACCCCTTTCAGGGAATACATCTAATTATCACCCTGTATAAACGTCGTTTTGCTAATTTTTGATTGAGTTGTTTTTTTAAGTCCACTTTCTGCACAGAAAGGCTAATCGGAACTGGATCTACAGTTTAAAGTGTGATGTGAACCACAATGTGCCGTTTTCCTTGTCATTATTGTAATATCACCACTATTATCAAATAGAAAACCATATTGAATTGTTTGCTTTAATAGATTCTGTACAAGAAGCTACCTGGTTCTCAAGAATATAATTCCATGGAACTTATCATAAGATTTTTCTTTACTTTTAATAGGCAAGTGTTGAAAGGAAGTAAGTTCAGAGGAATGTTAGGCAGAAATTCTATTCGAATCGTAATAAAAAGAGAATCAACTAGTGTCCATTACCTACTCTGAAATAACCAGCAGCTAATTATGTAGCAGCAGTGAAGGAGAGCCTCGTCCTATTGGCTGCTGCAAATGCTCGCTCTCACATGAACAAGCCAAGCATGTAAATGCATTAATGTTGCAACAGCCTAAGTGAAAAGAAAGGAATCTATGAGATTCGTGTCAAAAGAACCAACGTTCAACTACTTCAGAAATGACAAGAAGGTGAGCCTCCCCGATGGCGCAGTGGTAGCGTCGTTGTCTTGTAATCAAGGGGTCCCGGGTTCGATACCCGGTGGAGGCACATAGTGTACCGGCCACTTTATACTGTAGTTCCAGTCCCAACCCAATTAGCCTTACTGTGCATAAAGTGAACTTAAAACACCAAATCAAAATTTGAGAAGGTGAGAAATCTGATTCAGCCATATTGCAGCAATTTACATCACTCTCAAGATAGTCCCGATTACTCTTTGTGCATAAAATGCCAATTTCTTCAATTATACTCCGTAAACTGCATCGATACAGGCTAGTAGGTCTGTGGTGCCGCCATACTCTTTGTGAATGTTTCCTCCTCAGGTCATCACTCCTTTCCGAACCCAGTTTCTATTCCAATAGTAGCAATAACAAAAAAATAATTTCTTATGTTACTAAATAATAAGTCCTCACATTGCAATAAAGTGATCTGCTCCTGCATATTAAGTGGCCCTATATATGTCTAAAGTGTAATAATTTATTTCAAGGTAGTAACGCTTAGTTTTCTTACTGTTTAGTGTACTGAGTCATATAAATTAGTTATGAAACTCTGATATTTTTTTAACCTACTTCTTTTTTTAAAAAATTTTACATTTAGCATGTACAGAATGCAAATTCTAATTCAATTAGTATTTAATTTGCCAATTTAAAGCAAGGGTCGCAATGGACCCTTAATATAATATATTAGATCATCTTCTTCTTCTTTTCCATCCCCTTCTGCCATTAAGCGTCGGGTTCCATTATCCACTTCCTGTACACTTTTCGGTCCAAGGCTAGCTTTCGGACTTCCGGCATTGTTTTCCCTTTCTTCTTTCCTATCTTTTCCACATACTCTTCCCATTGAATGGGAAGAGATATTAGATAAGTATTAATATTATACTTTTAATGTGTGCAGGACAAAAACCTGAGCCTTATAGTTATAAAATATGCAAAATCAAAAATACAAGCACAAGTGTAACCTTTCTGCAGACACTAAACAATGACAGTAGGCTGAGTCAACCTTTATAAAGCTAAGCAAGTGTTTTTTAGACGAAATAAACATGGCATGCCTTAAAATAATGTATGCGCCCCCAGATTCTACATCCCCGAGCTGCCTGAGAACGTTGTCACCCTTGTCACTCAAATTTTGGTCCTTCTTTTCGTCTTGGAGATATGATAAGTTACCATGATGACTGTTCATCTAAACTGTTCAGTGAACAAACAACTTAAATTTAAAACTATAACTACAAACTCTTACAGGTACTCACAGCTCCATGCATTCAGTGATGGCATTTGATTGTTGTTGTTGCATAGACATCGCTGTAGTTATCAACAATATATAATTATTACTTCTGCATTGTTGTGCACCTGGAAGATGAGCATCAACTACACTGTTATGATCGAGACAAGGAGGATCAATGATTGTCAGATAGCTATGACAAATGAGCAAAAAATTCTTAAAAAACAAATTCTAACCAAATACTATTTAAATGATTACACAATATTTTATCATTTTCATAGAAGATATTAGTTTATACGCAAATATTCCACTAACCTTTCCGGATATTATTTGTGATGTGTTTGACCAAAAACATTGGACACATTTTAAAAAGAAAATGTACTTGACTCAGTATCGTATCTGTTACACGCTTTAATAAATTGAAAACGTATCAACCTGTCTTTGCGTTATATATCACTTTTATGTTGAAAAATAAAATTTAATCCCAATAATAAAATATCGTTGTTGTAGAAAGCTATGATTGCGTGTAAAATCGCTTCTTTTAGCAAAACCTGGACTGGTGTTCGAATTTAAGGTAAAAACTCAGGGAATTTCGCCAACTGTAACCTACATTTTCTTCCCCAACCACTACATACAGTATTTAATTTAAGATCTCATCCAGTAAAATAACTTCCCCTTCAATATTTTATGACATTTTTCTTATTATTAGTGAAGAATTTGAAGTATTGATAACATCGACGTTAGCCCCAGGTTCGATACCCTTTATAGACAATTAACGGTTCGGAACCCACTTTAAAATGTATACATCCAGTCTCGATTAACCTATTTGCGCATAAAGTGGGTAAAACAAAAACTCATTTTATGTTTCTCTTCCTCTTAATAATTTCGTGGTGAAACTCTTATGTTTGTTAGAAATAAAAATGACGACATTGAATGGGTTGGATTTGATTTTTGTTATTTAGCGTCGCCTTTCTGACACTTTTGGCTAATCGCAACGATGGGGATGATATGATTAAATTGATGAAGGGGCACTTACAGAGAACGCCCATGCCCAGGCCGGGATTCGAACCCGGACCCCTGGCGTCGTAGCGCATTGTGCTAACCATTCCGTCAAGGATGTCGGCATTGCATAGTTGGAGAAGGCGTTTAGACGGTTATTTAGTTTCAGTAATTTCTAAATTATCTAAAAGCCCCTAGTCACAGAAGAAATCTGAGTTAAGGGAATTGAAAAAATAACAATGTTTCCGTTCATATTTGAAAAATCTTAATATAAAGAATTACAACCCTAAACGTATTCCAAATTAACAAGACAGACGCTGCATGTTGGCATTTCATTGATTTACACAATAACATGTGAAAATATAAGTCCGTATATATAACTAGTCTGCTTCACATGAGAAATATGATATAAGCGATTAGTGAATATTAATTTGCTGGCCTCCATGGCAGAGTAGTTTTCACACCCCGCTAAGACGCCAGAGGTCGCTGGTTCGAATCCGGGCATGGATGTTCTTTGTATGTTCCTTCATCAATTTCATAGTTCATCACTCATTCTCATCTTCGCAATTAGCAGAAATGCGAAGTAAAAATAAACTAAATCAATCGAATTAATATAATTTTTAAATTGCCACTGTGATAAATGTCGATAAATCCTGACAAAGATAATGGTGAGTGATTGAATGAAATACCTGGAGAAACAAATGCAATAAAATACCCAGTGACGTAGGACCCATGGCTTCGTAACAAGACATGTTAATCCTTCCACAACACGACACAACACATTCATCAACTTCATCATATCATCACTCCTCCTCATCTTCGCAATTAGCCAGAAGTGGCAGAAAAGCTAACTAAAATAAAGCAAATCAATCAATCAATCAATATTTCTCTCCGTGCACTTTTCAGTCTCGATCAACTTTTGTCACCTTCGGAAAGTATTCCAGATTTTTTGCACTTCGTCCCTGTCAACACAGTAGTTGAAATACGCAACGTATCATACAGTAGTAAGTGAAATGACTATTCAATCCCCTGTGGGGTTGGAGTTAAGCTTGCTGCATGTAATCAAGGGTCTTGGGTTCGATATCCGGTGGAGGCACATCATGCAGTCATGTTACCCTATCTGTTACAACAATGGAGTTAAATGAAACCAAATTACATCATTGCTATCTACCGGGTTGCCAGAATTAAAGTTACCCAGTAGATGGTATCACCGCCAGTGGCAGTTTTTCTTCGTGGGTGGTCTTTTATTTGCACGTACTTATAACTAATTTGCACGGGTTTTAATTAATTCGCATGTACTTAGAATTCATTAGCATGTACTTAGAGTACTTTACATTTATGTATTTGCATGTTTATAACTTTTTATGAATATATAATTATTTATTTTATGAAAAATATGTATATAGAAGGTAATTAGAGGTATTAAACGCTATGCATATGTTTTTATATTCATTACTGCAAAGTATGTAATGTATAAATCGATAATATTAATGTTTATAATATTGAAAATAAGTTTTCTATGGTTTATGAACCGCTATGAACGGTGGTAATGGGTGTAGGTACAGGTCCAATTACGATTGGGGACGGTCCCGGTACTCGAACCCGAGATATGTAATATTATTAATTAGTACTATGCAGTAATTTCATCATGTTATGAAACACGATGGTGCAACACGCTAGACAGAATACTGTCTCAGAATCTGAACTCCGCGCAGGTAGAGGAGAAAGGAATTTTGGGGAAGCGCGGTCAAGGTCAAATGACGTCACAACGTCAGAACAAAGGAAGATTCTGATTGACCAATCAGAGAACGCGTCGGTAGATTTTCAGAACCAGTTTTTTCAAGGTTAACCAGTACGCAAGAACAGGGGAAAGCTATGCAACCCTGCCAGGGAGGGGAGGTATTCAACCAGACAACAAAGAATGTCTGAGAATGCGCAGCAAGGGTCAAATCTCTGAAGCTATGCGTCGTTTGTAAAACCGGTTTCCGCCGCCAATTAATATTCCGCTCAGGTTTGCCTCCAAGGCACAGGACGCTTTAGCGCAGGTTTTTTTTTATCTGTACTATGAAGAAGGGAGAGCTATTAGGGACGGGGCCTACAGTTTTCACCATTTGCTTTTATCACGGGGTAACGAACCTAGGACCCTTTGATTATTGATTTAGGTAGTAAATGTATGTTACTGTGTGCTATTTAACTTAATTTTGAGTTTATTTTTTACCAAACTTTGACTTTATGTCAAATCTTTTACAAGTTTTTATGTATTTTTACCAAAATAACACTATTTATACTATTCAGGCAACATTTTTTATTAAATTCTGGACTCGCAAAGATATTTTTACAACTTTTTAACTTATTATTTTACAATTTTATGTTAATTTTTTTTTACCAAAATAACACTATTTGTACTATTCAGGCAACATTTTTTATTAAATTTTGGACTCGCAAAGATATTTTTTCAACTTTTAACTTATTATTTTACAACTTTATATTAATTTTTTACCAAAATAACACTATTTGTACTATTCAAGCAACATTTTTTATTAAATTTTGCACTCACAAAAAACATTTTTACAACTTTTTAACTTATTATTTTACAACTTTATATTAATTTTTTACCAAAATAACACTATTTGTACTATTCAAGCAACATTTTTTATTAAATTTTGCACTCACAAAAAACATTTTTACAACTTTTTAACTTATTATTTTACAACTTTATGTTAATTTTTTACCAAAATAACACTATTTGTACTATTCAGGCCACATTTTTTATTAAATTTTGCACTCACAAAGACATTTTTTTCAACTTTTAACTTATTATTTTACAACTTTAAGTTAATTTTTACCAAAATAACACTATTTGTACTATTCAAGCAACATTTTTTATTAAATTTTGGACTCACAAAGACATTTTTTTCTACGTTTAACTTATTATTTTACAACTTTATGTTAATTTTTTACCAAAATAACACTATTTGTACTATTCAGGCAACATTTTTCTATTAAATTTTGGACTCACAAAGACATTTTTCAACTTTTAACTTATTATTTTACAACTTTATGTTAATTTTTACCAAAATAACACTATTTGTACTATTCAGGCAACATTTTTTATTAAATTTTGTATTTACAAAGATATTTTTTCAACTTTTAATTTATTATTTACAAGTTTATGCCTATTTTTTTACTCAAATAACACAATTCAATCTGTTCAGGAAAGACTTTTAGTCGCATTTTCGACACACAGAGTGTGTGTTCTCAACTTCTATCTGTTTATTTCACAAGTTTATACCTATTTTTAACCTAAATAACACTATTTACACTATTCAGGAAAGACTTTTAGTTACATTTTCGGCACACGAAGTGTGTGTTCTCAACTTTTATTTGTTTATTTCTCAAGTTTAGCCTAATATTTACTCAAATAGCACGATTTGATCGTGTCTTTTATTACATTTTGGACACACACACACACACACACACACACACACACACACACACACACACAGAGAGAGAGAGAGAGAGAGAGAGAGAGAGAGAGAGAGAGAGAGAGATTTTTTCCAACTTTACAGGATTATTCTCTAGTTTACTCAAATAACACAATTTAGATGTGTTTTGAATTAAATTTTGTACACATGAAGTGTGTTTCGTCAAGTTTTACCCTTTTATTTTACAAGTTTAGGCTTAATATTATTCAAATAACACAATTTAATACAGTCAGGAAGGATTTATTATTATATTTTGGATGCACAAAAAGATGTTTTCAACTTTTTTTATTGATTTTTTGCAGGGTATGTATTAATTTTTATTTATTTTGTTTTGTATCATATATACATTTACAAATTTTTAACTTAGAGTTTAGTATTTATTTAATTTTTTCAAAAACACTAAAAAAAAGTACTTTTAGCTAAAATGTAAGCCACAGAATATATTATTATTATTATTATTATTATTATTATTATTAGGGTTTACTGATTTCCACTATGCTATTTTTTGGTTCTGTATTTCTATATGTATTTATTTAGGGCAGGTTACGCCTGCCACGTAGGAAAGTTTGTTTATTTTAGAGTTTGCTGAGTATTTTGTTACGGCTATACTAGGTAAAAGTTTTCTAAATATACCAGATAGAGCTGTATATACTTTTGTTTTTGCTATTTTGGAGATGATGCGATCAGCACCACTCTCCATCTGCTTTTTATTTTATGTACCCAATGTTATTTTGAGGCTTAGTGAATTCTAGAGCCTATTTATGCAGGAGAGAGGGGAGAGGACTTGAAAATTTTGATCTCAGACAACCCACAACTATTTGTCAGAGTATTTTAAAGGATATTTTATACTTATTATGTGCCACTAGAATATCAAAGCTTGCTTAATTTTTATGTCTGTAACGCATTTATTGTATTTCTAGCTAAGGCTTACTGGATAAAGTACACGAAATGTTTAACATTTCAACTATTTGCTTTTATACGAGGGCAATTTTTTAGTGTAACGAAAATTATTGTGTGTCTATAAAGACTGAAACCCCTTTACCGAGGGTCCATATTTGGACGCTTACTAATATTGTTTTTTCCCCTTACATATAACAATTTAACAATATAATTACAATACGAAGTTAACAGACGGCTTAGGGGCCTAGGTCCATTTGCTAAACGTTTTTTCTATGCTAGAATAATTATTTAGCCTTATAGCTTTTTTCAAGGTATTTTGAAGTATTACTGGCTTCTTTGGGTGCATCAACACTTGGGTTATTTCCATTTGGTTTATTATACGAGGTTTATTTTTTACTCTAAGATCAATATATGTCTCCGAGGACTAAAATACATTTATTGAAGCTAAAAGCTTAGGCTGTAACTAGGGACTTAGCATGTATATCGACAATTTATAGGACAACACGAACCTTACAAAGGATTGTAGGTGATGTACGACCACACGCCAGAGCTTTGTTAACCTGCAAGAAGCATTTACAGCTAATGCTACGAGGAAATGAGGTTGATTTTTTACTGTTTCACAAGAATGCTATTTTTTATACACCCAATATTTGCTTTTCAAGTAACTACATGTACCAGAAGCACTTACAGGCCAACTCTAACTAGACTTCGACTTATTCTATATCAGGTGCTAAATTTATAAAGAACTATGATTGTGTATATTTCTGAGGAAGTACGCAAAAGCAGATTACCCGATTAAAGTATCTGAAAAACATATTTTTCTATGCAAGTATATTTTTATTGACTGGATTATTTAACAGATCAAACAGGAAGACTGCAAAATTCATTAAATGTAGTTCTATAGTATAGGTGGTTTCAGAGATATAAAAAGAACAAATATAAGATTTCGCTTTTTTTTTTTTTTTGCTTCTGAGGCTAATCGCGACGCTAAGGGTAAATGGCCAGGAAATGTAACGGAGGAGAAACAATCCCAAAAGTTATGGGCTGCATGTAAGTTAATACCACAGAGATATTACAGTAGGTGTAGGTTCTACCACCAGAACTCTTCTATCATAATAATACTGGTTATGCTGTACTGTTAGCTAAAGATGCTGATATTTGAGAAACTTAAAAGCTTATTTGCAAAATTTTAGATAAATAATAATCTGTTAGACTGTAAACATATTTTATATCCATTCTGCTAAAGATCCGATGACAAAATCTAAAATTGTAACAACTCTGCCAGGGACTTGAACCCTGGACAGATAGGTTAAAAGCATAGCGCTATACAAACTAAGCTACCTGCATTTTTAAAAAGTTAGTTATGTTAAGAAATATATTGAAACACCTGAGAACACTCTTGGTCTGGTTCGACAGAGAAGGAGACAACATTTCCAAATTTTTACAGACTGGGTGTATTTTTCCACTATAGAGGCCTTCACTATATGTAATTCGAAACGCTAAAGTTCAGCTAGCTTCCAAAATTGAGGTAAAAATTGTGTTTGGCGAGATTAACAAGTTACAATTATATCCAGTTACGGACAAATAAAGCTAAAAGTCTAAGATTTGCTGTACTAGCCAAGTTTTAGTAACATTTTCTTCACTTTAGTACAAATATCAAAGAAATAGGTATGTTTTATTTATAATTTGACAAAATGTACTAGTATTTAATTCACAAAGTTAGGTAAAAACAGTATTTTTTAAAAATATTGTTACTGCCTTCAAATTTTATGTTATTTAGCCACTAACAACTGGTTTACACTGTTTGGCATTCTTTAAATAGGAAAATAAGGAATTATTTGTTTAGTATTTTTACTACTTTATATTTATTTAAGAAAACAATTCTACACTTTAACTTAATTTTTAACAAATTGTTACTAATTTATATATCAAAGTTATGTTATTTAGAGTGTTTGAAGGCGTATAAAGTTAATATTTGTACTTATCAGTTCAACTAACAATTATATTTTACACACAAAAGATAATGTTTACAGTTAAATCACTTGAATCAGAGAATAATATTTTACAGTAATTGATTCATTCAGCACTAGTCAGTACTTTTATGCATCAGAAAGTTTTCTTAATTTTCTATTATGCATGCTATTTTGTGCTATTCTTAAAATGTATTTCTAAGGCAAACTGGTTTAATTTTCTGCTTATAATGTAAAGTTGACATAGTTTTCGCACAATGCTTTGTACATTTGTTATATTCACTACTTACAATTCAAATATTATGCTTATTTAATGTATAACTAACTAACTCTCTAGCCTTCTTAAACCCGAAGGTTCATGGCTGCAGCAACACATGCCTCTCATCTGTTCCTGTCCTAAGCAAGATCTATATACTCCTTTCCATCCCTACCAATTTCCTTTAGGTCCATCTCTACATTATCCCTACATTTTGTTTTGGTCTTCCTATTGGTCTTTTACCATCAGGTTTCCCAACAAGAATCCTGTATATTTTTTTTCCTCTCCCATTTGTACCACATGATCTACACATCTAAGTCTTCTTGATTTAATTATTCTAATAATATCTGGACAAGAATACAAATTATGTACTTCTAAATTATGTAATCTCCACTCATCTGCCTCCTCACCTGTTTTAGGCCCAAATATTTTCCTAAGGATCTTATTTTCAAATACTCTCAATTTATGTTCCTTTTTCAATGTAAGGAACCAAGTTTATTTACTGTATTTAACTTTTATTTTTTGTAATTAACAAAAATTAAAAGCTTATACTGTAGTTATTATATATTTTTCTTTCAGCTTATTTTGAAATTAATATTATTAGGTATAGTCTTTGATTTATAACTATATTGCTTTTTTTATCAATTTATCTAAGAGTACACACAGACAAACACATGTGTACACACTTTTATGTACATAGATATGCCTTTTTTCAATATTTTAGTATGAAGATTGCACTTTAGCTATTCAAGCAAGGGTAGGAAAGGTAGGATTTCTGAGAATTTGTTGCAGGATTTTGTTGTCCAAGTATAGATGAGAACTGAGCTGAGAGACTGTTTTGAACCTTTTCATGAGAGTTTGCATGTGAACTGTATTCAAATTGACCACTATTGACTGTGCATGCTTCTAAGTTTTGCTGTTATTTTACATCAAGTCTGTGAGACTGCAGACAGTTTTCCCTTTTCAAGTAGTTTTTATTGATTGTATTTGTATATGTTTTGGGGACTTAGCAGTTTTATGTTATGAGGCAGTTTGTTGTAGAATATTTTTACATGATTGTTTTGAGATATTGAGTGTCTGCTGTTTTACTTGTAATTATTTTCCTTCTTGTGTTTTGTATTTGACTATATTTTGTCCAAGTTCGTAGTATTTAGAATAATTGTTATTGACTTGTAGATGTAGGGAGTAATAATCCCTTGCAAGATGCCCTATACTTGTCTGAACATTATTCTTAATGTTCACTTTTGAAGCCTTAGTATTCTGGTAGTATTATTAATGTAGAGGTAAATTAGGCTGAAATGTAGGCATTTTTCTGATAAATTAGACTCACTTAGTTGTTTCAGCAGGTAGAAGTTGCATGATGGTTTACTGCTGATGATGTTAATTTGCTCTTCTTATGTACTACGTATGATGTAGCTTACTTGAGTAATTGGAAATATACTACTGAAAGAAGGATTGCTTGTCTATCTTATTCCTATGTTGTTGAGTTTGTCCATAAGCAAGCCATGTTTTTACTCTATCCTATGCCTTGGAATAATCTAGATATATTGTGTTTGCAGTTTTATGTTTCTCTAAGGTTTCAGCTATGTAGTTTTTTAAATTGTGCTATGGGTGTGACTATTAATTTCTCTTTCTGGATGCCATGTTGGTTCCTGTGTATTCCTCTTGCTGCTTGAATTTGACTTAGGATGTTTGCTTTTTCTTAGATCTTTATTTGTTCAGTATTTTTTATTTTTTTTGAATTTTAATTATTTTAATTTTACATTAACTAATATATTTTACTTTAACAACAAAATAATTTACTCTAGTAAAAAAAAACTTCTACTAACAAAAATGTACTATTATAACTTTTAATTTTAGAAAATTGTATTTTTAAAACTTTAACTTTGAAAAATTGATGTTTAATTACTTTAATTTTACATTAACTAACAAATTTTACATTAACAACAAAATAATTTGCTCTAGTATAAAAACTTCTACTAACAAAAATATACTATTATAACTTTTGATTTTAGAAAATTGTATTTTTAAAATTTTAACTTTGAAAAATTGAATTTTAACACACTTTGACTTTAACAATGTACTTTGATTTTTTTATGTAAAAGAATATTAAAAAAATAAAAAATACTGAACAAATAAAGATCTAAGAAAAAGCAAACATCCT